>NC_134571.1:87174146-87456646 GCF_050947875.1 Dermacentor variabilis | reverse complement strand
GAATCCTCGTTAGAGGAATGGGCCAACTGTCAGTTGGGACTAATCCTGAATTGGCCAAAAGGCAGCACTTCTGCATATATCCAGAGAGACTGAGGTAGTTCGCTTCTTCGCTTCGTTTTTAGAATATGTAAGTACGACAACCCAAGAGCTGCGGAACGTCACAGCGATGAATCGAATTGTGTTGAATTCTGGTATTTTACATGCGAGAACCACAAGTTAATTTTGAGGTGCGCCGTAGTGACGAACTCATGGTTAATTTTGATCTTTAACCTGCCACCAATGCAGGGGACGCGGGCGTTTTCCATTTCGCCTCCATCTAAGAGCCACTGCGGCCGGGATTTGATCCCACGACCTCCTGGTCAGCAGCGTAACACCACAACCGCTAAGCCACCGCAGCGGATGTCACAGCACTGGAATCTCAACTTAGTCATGCGCAAGCTGATAGCCTGACATAATTCACAAATCAATTTTAAGAAAGCTCTGCAGTAAAGACCGAACGCCTCATCGAGTGCGAAGTGACTTTCGCGAATGCCTTAGCAAGCCAGTATTAAACACTTGCGACGCCGAACAGCATAGTGTGTGTGAAATTAAAAAGAAAGGAAAACACGTATAAAAGATACTTCAAACAAATTGCCCAATTTGTTTTAATGAAGCCCGTAATGAGTTCGCGAGAGGCAGGCATACTCTGTGCATCTCATTATCTCCGCGCCGCATTGTGTCGAATGGTAAACGCCGTTTGTCTTGTCAGCGGTAACCTCGATGTGATATACCTTATCAGGAAGCTGGAAATGGGCTCAGTTTAATGAAGACGGACGTCGTAATTCGCAACCGACTCGCCAAGATTAGTTCTGCTTCAAGTGCGCACGCGTGGTGCCTTAGTAGATGAGGCCCCTGCACGATCTACATATATAACATTTAAAGCCAGATGCACCATTTTCTTTCCCACATACAGAGCAGGAAGCGGCTTTGCGCATATACTCTGTTGGATGTGTGACAATATTTTCCTTTCGTAAAACTTGTCCACCTTGCGGTCCTCCGTAGAACTCATTTGACGTAGTCGTTGTCCCTGAGCTTCGAATGACTGATTAATTAGCGCTTGCCCGGCAATCTGCCAGCCTCCTGTCAAGCCTAGAAAGTTGAGTGCCGACCTCGGGATTGGTGGGGCCTGATGTCACCGGTCTCCTGACCCCGGATTGAGGGCAGTGACTGAACAATGATCACGCAATGCATAAAAAGGAGCAACTGACGGCGGGAGTGATCGGCGACTACAACTTCATCAACTTTTCTGTATTACTTTGCATTTTCCTGTACATATGTAAATATAAATGTGTTTGGCAAACGTCCAGAGTGTCGGGCCCAGCCTCCCGTTCACTTACCCCTCCACGAGGCAAAGTAAATTCCACGTCATCGAACACCCCAGTCCCAACAGCGTGTATAACTATTGAATGGAATCGCGAGGCTTTTAGAAGTATTTGCTCATAAAAGGCAGAGCAGCGATAAATCCTATGCTGAATAGCCTCGACACAATTATTAAGGATCCATGAGGTACTGTCGAATAAGCAATCTCTGGCGAGTGAAATTGATCTCTCTCTCTCTCTCTCTGTCTGTGTGTGTGTGTGTGTGTGTGTGTGTGTGTGTGTGTGTGTTTGTGTGTGTGTGTGCGTGTGCGTGTGCGTGTGCGTGTTCGTGTGCGTGTGCGTGTGCGTGTGTGTGTGTGTGTGTGTGTGTGTGTGTGTGTGTGTGTGTGTGTGTGTGTGTGTGTGTGTGTGTGTGTGTAACAAATAGGATGAGCATGCACTGTGGAAGGCAATAAATGACGCTGGGAAAATGTTTAGGGCTTCTGTTCATCTTTGAAAAAAAAACAGAGAAAAAGAAATGCGGGAATGCTTTGGCTTCACTCTTGAACGCACCAAATGGATGACTTCCTACCACCTACCTGTGCATGCCCCGCATTATTACATGCCTATCTCCATGTTTTCTTAGACGCTTTTAAACGACGACCGCGCCCTTGAAATAAATTTTATACTTGCTGTCTTAGACGTTTACAGCACTCGTTTAGTCACAGGAAGAAAATTTTACCTCTTACTCTCCACACAGGTCGTGGATTCGACTTCATGCGGATGAAGTTCAAAACCATCAGGTACCGGTCCATGCGAGCACGTTTAACAGTATACCAGCTTATAACAATTGATGGGAGACCTTCAGCACCCCGTCGCTCACAACCAGATTGCAGCAATGGAATGTAAGGTCCCAAAATTTGATTTAGGTTAATGCATGAGGGGGGGGGGAGGGGGGAGCGCGAACAGAGAGGCCGGCAACCATCTCGACAGCGCCAGCTCACGAATTATTTCGTGCAGGCGCGTACTAATGCAGGTGGCCGAATGCGTTTCTCCACGCCTAGGCTCGTGGAACGGTTTTGAATTTAGTTCGCGGCTTGGGGTCGCGGTTCAAGATGGTGTGGGGAATTTTGACAATGTTTACGCTCGAGATCCCACGCAAAGAAGCGTGATTCCAAACTAGCTAAACGTTTAGCTTTTTTTTTCCTAATGCTGTAATTACTTTGCCATTTGCATAACGGGCTTCCTTCGTCTCACATGCTTCTTTCTGGGATAGGAATATCATGTACAAGATGCTCAGGAAGGCCATGCTCAAGTCTACTGTTTCAGAGAATCGCTCTTGTGTGCTCAGTATGAGCTGCCACACGGCGTGCATTGGCTATTATTCTTTCACTAAGAAAAACAACAGGTGTATACGCCCCCTATTATTCCCCTAAACGAGTGTGCTACCAGTAAATCGGAATACGTTTAGATCGCAAATTTTTCGTCAGTCGGCGCTGTCATTGAGTCTCAGAGACGCTTGGGCCACGTACTCCCGTGTTGCAACCCATATTGAGAGCGATAGTACCTGCTTGTTAACGAACAACAAATTTACAATGTCACTGTTGCATTAACTGCATCACACATTGGTGCAATTCGTTTATTTGGAATAATTTTAAAATGCTCTTACTGCATGCGCCTGGCAGCATGCCATTCGAATTAATCAACTAAACACGATTAAACACGTAAACAAACAAGCAAACATGCATTTTTATTGAGAGGCTAAGAGCAAAACTATTTTTTAATCTGCAATGCAAAGCCGCGTTTACGAGCACATAAAGGTCGCAACGAGGAAGGCCGGATTCCCCCGATTCGTGCATCAAATAGGAGCGTACACAGTCACTCGGAAAACACACGAAGAAGATAGGAAAAGCGAAATAATGCAATTATTTCTTGTTCATTGTCTGCCATGTGGACGCTGTGCTTAAGAATTAGCATGAACTATCTCTTGACAACTGCTGCACAAAATAATAAAACCAAGCTAGCCGTATCTGCGTATGTCACGTCTTCGTTCATTTTTATAGCTTACATCCGGTTCACGATCAGGTGCACAGGTTATATACTTATACTCGCCTGGAAACGAGCGCGCCCGGTTCATAACTCTCATACAGAAAGAAATCGGCCGTTGTCATGCGTATACACACTGTGGAAATGTTTTGCAGTGAAGTCAATGCTAAATAGAAAATATGCCTGCAAGAGACATGAGTATAATGGAACATATAATGCCCAAAACAAGGCGGTAGTCACGTGTTTGCGGTACGAGTGATGGCTTCCAGTGCCTACAGTAAGCAAAAGCGTAGCCTCCGAGATTGGCTTTTGCTACCCCTAGTGACCTGTGCTGTAGGCATGATTTGGGCACCGCCTGTTTTAGACCACCACATTTTAGTGACCAAGTAATGCGTAGGGCAGACAACCGGTGGACCATTAGGGTCAGGGAAAGAGCACCAAGAGAAGGAAAGCGCCGTCGAGTATGCGGTGGAAAATTAGATAGGGTGATTAAATGAGGAAATTTGCAGGTGCAAGTAGGAATCAGCTGCGCAGGGCAGGAGTAATTGGAGATTGCTGGGAAACGCCATGGTCCTGCAGTGGACATAAAAATAGGCTGATGAGGATGACTATGACGATGATTGAAGAATAAATTCCACTATATTGACAAGAAATATTTGCCTATAGTTCAGGGAGCCAGAATAACGAGCTGAATCGACGAATAGTTTTCTTTTTCCATAGAGTGCACCTGTGTTTAAGCTGCATGTAGTCAAACGCTGGTAGTAAAGCAATTCTCATATCATGTACAACGTGATTAAATATCTGTCGGTCTCCCGCGCTTTGTGTGTAAACTATTGAATATTTAACTCGCCGCAAGAGTATAAATTATTGATAGCCACATTCGCAAAGCAAAAGTGACTGGCTACGTAGCTGAGTTTCTTGGAAGAGTTGCTGACGGCAACCAACTACAGGGTCAACGATGCTATATATAGTTCATCAAGAGGAACTTTGAACATGTCCAGGCGCCTTCCACATACGCCCACAGACGCTCTTTCCCGCTTGAGACGTTTCCTTCCTGTTACCTTTATTCTTTAACACCATGCGCTCGGCAGTACCGACAGATCCCTTTTTTTTTCTGAGACTTCTTTACTAATTAGCCGTCGTCTGTTTTCATTCTCCCTTTCTGAGAAGGAGGTGCTTTTAGACGCCTTTGAAGTATGAAAGGAGCCTACCTTCGTATCCTAAAACAATTTTCGACTCAAAGGCTCTTGCTTCACTGCACCGAGCAGGGACCCTACACCCAAGCACTGTGCAAACACTTGCCTGAAGGCTCCCGCCATCCCTTAAATGAAGAAGACGTTACGCTTCTGAAAAATTGACGAGCAGCGTCAAGGATGGCCAATCCCTCATAGTGGGTAGGGGCCAGGTGATAGGAAACAAGAAGAAGAGAATGATCACTTCTGTCAATTAGTGGCGCCTGCGTTCACTTTCATAAGGAGAGGTGGCGCGTCGAGTGGACGAACGTTCCAGAATATGGAGGCTAAACTACGCTACAATTCAGTGGAGGGAAAAGGGTGAATATAAAAGACCTCAATAAATTTCTTGCAAGTCAGATGGGTGCTCGTTTTCCTGATGCGTGTACAAGTGCCCACAAAAGATGCCAATGAAAAGAACGAGCACATTCATGTTCGTCGTCCGCAAATCAAACAGTGCTTAGTGCAAAGCGTTCTTTGTGGACCTTAACGGACTTTCCTGGCCGTGGCTTCTGCTGCCGTCTTTCCCAATAGCCCACATTAAAAAAAAATGTATTTGAGCTAATACTACATATAGAAAAATCTGAGCTAATACTACAGAGGGTTGACGGACTTTCTCGTAAATTACGCCCAAGGGCTTTGATAGTGACTAGTGACAGTTAAGTTCATCATTTGATTCTGCACATGACACTAACAAACTTATTTCTATATTGCAATGTGACGCTATGAAAAGAGGCGCCTTTGAGGCGCGATGCAAGTGGGCAACACCGTTCTAAAGTCGATATTTTTAAACGTTGACTTTAAAGACTGTATGCCAACATCTCCGTCTATTGGGTCCATAAATCATCATCATCATCATCATCATCAATATCATCATCAGCATCATCCTATTTATGTCCACTGCAGGCGAATCTCCAATTACCTCTGTCCTGCGCCAATGCATTTCAACTATCGCCGACGAATTTCCTAATTTCTTCGCTCCACCTAGTCTTCTGCCGTCCTCGACTGCGTTTCGCTTCTCTTGGTACCCATTCTGTAACCCTAATGGTCCAGGGGTTAGCAAACCTGCGCATTACATGACCTGCCTAGCTCCATTTTTTTCTCTTAACGTCCATTAGAATATTGGCCATACTCGTTTGCTCTCTGATACAAACCGCTCTCTTTCTGTCTCTTAACGTTACACCTAGCATTCTTTGTTCCATCGCTCTTTGCGAGGTCCTTAACTTAGTCTCAAGCTTCTTTGTCAATCTCTAAATCTCTGCCCCATATGTCAGCACCGGTAAAATGCACTTTTCTATGATAATGGTAAGCTTCCAGTCAGGAGCTGACAATGTCTGCCGTATGCGATCCAACCCATTTTTATTCTTCTATAAATTTCCTCCTCATAATCAGCGTTCCCTTTGATTATTTTACCTAGGTAAACGTACTCCTTCAGAGACTCTAGAGGCTGACTGGAAATCCTGAACTCTTTCTTCCCTTGCCCGGCTATTCATAATTATCTTTGTCTTCTGCATATTAATCTTCAACCCCACTCTTACACTCTCTTTTTAAGGTTCTCAATCATTTGTTGTAACTCATCTGCAGTGTTGCTGAATCGAACCATGTCATCTGCAAACCGAAGGTTGCTGAGATATTCGCTGTCGATCCTTACACCCAAGCCTTGCCAGTTTATTAGCATCCACATTAAATACATAAGAGTAAACGTAACTGGTAGAAAGCAAGCAAAACATGACCTTTGAAATATGGAACGCGTTTCTCAGCGCTCGCAGCGATGTTTGGTGCACTAATCGAGCGTCCGCTTTCGGTAACGTTTGGCGGAAATTTCCTATCTTCTACTGAATCCTCTTTATAGGAATGGTGAAACTGTCAGTCGGGACTAGTCCTAGTTGGCCGAAAGGCTGTGCTTCTGCATAAATCCAGAGACTGAGGTACTTCGCTTCATTTTCAGAAGATGTAAGTACGACAACCCAAGAACTGGAACGTCACAGGCATGAATCGAATTGTGTTGAATTCTGGTATTTTATGTTCTAAAACCACAAGTTGATTGTGAGGTGCACCGTAGTGTCGGACTCCTGATTACTTTTGACCTTTAACCTACCCGCAATGCACGGGATGCGGGCGTTTTTCATTTCCCCTCCATCTAAACGCTGCCGTCGCAGCCTGGATTTGATCCCGCGACCTCGTGGTCAGCAGCGCACCACCGTAGCCGCTAAGCCACCGCAGCAGATGTCACAGCGCTGGACTCTCAACTTAGTCGTGCGCAAGCTGATAGCCTGAGATAATTCACAAATCAATTTTAAGAATGCTGTTCGAGTGCGAAGTGACTTTCGCGAATGCCTTAGCAAGCCAGTATCAGACACTTGCGACGCCGAAAAGCATAGTGTGAGGGGAATGAAAAAAAAAAGAAAGAAAAAGCATATAAAAAATTTGACTTGAGTGCCCAATAAAGGATTCTGAACTCTGTTGTCGACCACAGCAGCCTGGTGCTCTATTAGGCCACGCTTCGGGGCACGGCGTGCCGGCCATCCCTCCGTGAAAGTTATTTGCACTTTAATAAAATTGTTTCTCTCTCTATTAGGCCACGATCACACGCTTAGGTCTCCCGTTACAAAGCCAGCCAGATTTCGTTCGAACCCAATCATTGGGCCAACTTGGGTCATTGAGTATGTGGCAATACGTACATACGTTCTGCTCTTTTACGAGCCTCTTTCATGCTGATATGGGTCAATATAGAGGCGGGGTACGGTAGGCACAGCTGTTAGAAGTAATCCTGACGCCGACTCGGAGCCCTGAGCATGTGCCACTCGGTCTGCGCTGGTCCTCAGTGAACCTCTTTGATGCCAACTTGGGTAAGTACGTATACGTGCCACTGAGTGTGCGCCAAGCGAGGGAGCAACTATCAGCGTTCGCAGGCACCGGCACGCCACGTTTCTCCTCTCGGGGACTTCGTACGGGCTTCTCGGCAGTGCCACTGGATGGCGCAGCATTTCGAGAAACAAGAGCAAGAGAGGAGTCTGGTTTTCGCATGACATGTTTCTCAGCGTTCGCACGCACTGGCGCGCCCTGCATATTGGAAGCCACGCGCACGCTTCGCGTAAGCGGCACTAGATGGCGCCGAGTGTTTCCAAGGGAGCGCGGAAGAGCAGTATCGCTGCAGTGCACGCCTCATAAATAACTTGTCTCGATGGTGGCAATACATTGTGTCGATATATTGATGCCCTGCTAATGCATTACCGTTGGCAGTCATCGTGAGATGTCGCAATTTTCAGGGAAATCGCGACGATACCACAGTGGTTGTGCTATTACCCGCTCAGCTCGATGTCACGGGTGGGGCGGATACCATGGCAGTCACATTCACAAGGATGCAAAATCCAAAAAACTCTAGTGTATCGGCAGGTATCGGCATGTATAAATGCGCATCCAACGATTGCAGTAGAAATCATGCCATCCCCACCACCTTATTATATTATGCCAACATTTATCATTCAAATCTTTACAACTATACCATGTGCGTCGATCTCGTCTTCTCTAGCGGCCAACACTTGGTTGGCCCTCTCTTTGAACGCGATTAGCATTTTTAGTGCAAAAGAGAAACTAGCGTACCAAGCTGCAATTCACCTCTATCTTTGTGAAGCCACATCATACTCGCGTTTCTTCGCGCGTGTTCTGCGTGCGCAGCCTCTTCTTCGTAGCGCCTAGCGCAGCGAACAAGAACGAGTTTGTTGAACAAGAACAAGGACGGCGTCCGTCCGTCCCTCCATCTCTCCGTTCCTTGGTCCAACCGTCCATACATTCATCCATCCATCCGTCCAATATCGCAAATTATGTATAATATGCAACTGCAATGCAAAGTATTATGTATCAATGTTACGCAACGCGCATGTCGCATCGCTTGCCTCCTCGCGCGCTATAGGACACGTTCATAGAGCATGTTTCCGGTGCAAGCTCGAGATTGCTGGCACGGCTCAGTGGTAGATTAGCTGACACCTGCGCAGGAGGCAGCAGCGAGCAAGTGCGGCGGCGATTCCCGCGCAGAGGGCCGTATTTGATCCCAGCGGGAACTTGGCATTACAGCGAAGGTATATATGGCTAGCCGATTCGTCCGTCAGTTCGTCCGCCACGCGTCCGTCTTTCGCTTTTACGCCGAGAACTCCTCCGGCGCAACCCCATGCGCATGCGCGAAGAAAAATAGAGAAATAGAGGCGCACGATTAACCAACACCACCTAGATAGCGCAAGGCCTGTTTACTCCGATCGGTGACGTCACGCTACCTTGCCCTAAATTTCCGTTGGCAAGGTTGGCATGATGAAAGCGGTGACGTCAAAATCACTGTTGCCTATTCGGGAGCACCTATATTAGATTTTATGGCAGGCAGGCCAGGTAACATGACGTCATAGATTGGAATGAAAAGGCCTTATGCCATCTTGGTGGTGTTGGATTAGTTGCGATAGTCGCAGTCGCAGCCGCGAGCGTGCGTAGCGGTTTCTCTCCCGCTCCGAAATGGGTATGCGACGCGGGATACGTACTCCTTAGAACCATGCAGCTTTTGATCAGCGAAGCCACGAGCCGAACAGGGAACGAGCTCGTCTACACCATGCCGATGCTGCAGCCCGGGCACAAGACCAGGCTCGTGCAGCCGAGCGCTAGCAGCAATTGCGTAACGAGAATCCGGCCGCCTACCAAGCCGTCGTTTAATGAACCATGTGGATTAACCCAGTGATAAACACTGGGGCCCCACGTTTTAGCTTCGCTGGTTTACCATCTGTACCGAGTGATTGGGCGGTGATTTTTTTTCCCATTCCGGGCGTTAACTGAGACGGACAACGACAGCGGTGGTTGACATGTCCAACCGAAACGACTATTGGATTCAGCCCATAACAGCTTACGCTGTAAAATTAGTGCAAATGTTCGAGTCAGCCGTCGATCAAGCTTTCGGGTAGTGAATCAGCTCTTTTAGTCATTTCAATACAACAAAAGAGCGCGGGTGTTCTTGTACACTTTCTTACCCCTATATTATTTCTTCTTTTTCCCTGTTTCGCTTCCTGTTGTATCTAGTAATGCGATTAGCATATGACATATGTAGACGTTTACCTAATAAAACCTGTCATTTGAAAGTCAGCGCTCTCTCCGTCTTATTCTGTCTTCCTTTCGTTCCGTGTAAACTACAACGCTTCCCTTTAAACAGGGTAACTTGACGGCGCTCGAACGTACGGTAGCCTTTCCAGAAAACAACAAAACGACTGCTAAGTCGTGTATGGTGAAATGGCTGGAGTTCACCATTTCCCTCAAAAGCTGTCAGCATCATCAAGCGGATGCCCCCTTCATGCCCTTTTAAAGTCGGGCTCCATAGCTATCGGCCTTATATTTCCAGTTGACAAATATTATGAGAAAAATAAAACGCTTATTTGGAAAACAACTTGCCGTGCATCCCCATATACACGTTTGTGGAAGATATCATATGCAGCCGAACTGCGCTGTTTCTTTCCCGAAAGGTGCTAGCATTCTTTGGAGCTAATCAAAAGCTTCAAGTCACTCGATGCTCGGAGCTCGCTGCAAGACCAATATAACGAAAACTAGAGGGAACTTATCCGAATTTCAAAAGTGAGAAAGAAATAAGAACAATAACATTCCAAATCCCCCGAGGCAAGCAGGAAATAAATATGCGCAAAAGGTATTAGAAGGATCACGCGTTTCATATGGCATACGAGACGCTGTATGAAGCAGAAATCAGCGTGAGTGCGGCGGTCATAAAGAAAAGAAAACTAACAGGTGTTTGATGTACCCGTTGCGCTGTATCAGCAATTCCTTCCACGACTTGCCACCTTGTACATCTTTTGCGAGAATGAACACGTTATTCTGCGTTCGCACAGGCGGGAAAGATAGATATACGTTGACTAAAAGAAAACTGCTTGCGAAACGAAGACGCATTTCTGTTGGTTTTTTTTTTCGTTTTTCTGACCATATATTTCTAAACCCCTATCAGTTTTTCTAGGTTTGAATTCTTATCCTTGATTTAAAGTGGATACGCAAGCTATGGCTATGTAGAGACGAGAAAACCCAGCCAATATGAGATGCTGTCCTTTGTAGAGTACTTTTGTTCACACAATGCTTTCGAAAGAGATTCTGTGCTGGACAGTCGCCTTCTTCGGACGTATGTACGGTCCATGCGCCGGCTGTTTTTCGTTCTGTAGATTTATTTATTTATTTATTTATTTATTTATTTATTTATTTATTCAAATTATCTGCTTTTCCTTCAGCGTGTCTTTTTTCTTTCACTTTCTAGCGTACATCTCTAACGTTCCTTTGTATGGAGGTTTAGCTATAGGTCTTCGCAACTGTCGTGTGTCGATACCTTACAGGACCAAAAGAAAGAAGCAATATACGGCTGCTAGAAAAAAAAAAGCAGAACGCTTTGGCGTAAAGAAAAAAAAATGATGCGTTCGATTGCCGTCGTACTTGGCTCAGGATGCGTCATATGAGACAAAACTGCGACAATAGAAAGAAAGATATTTGGCTGCTAGATATATTCGCTCGCTTCAGCCACGTAGCACACATTTGCGCGTGCAAGACTAAAGGGATACCGGCAAACGTGAACGCGAACCACGCCTTCCGACCACTCGACGGCAACGCCGTTCTGTTTCTTCGGCATCACCGCACCGCCGTCGATATCGGGCGTGTTGCGAGACGCCAGCAGCGAATGCACGGCATGGCTCCATCCATATGCGGCAACATCTACGCTCGCTCTGTTGCCAACGGACGCGCTTTACTTTTTTCTCTTGCCTAGTGCGAATCTAGGGACAACGTAGAAACATCAGTGACCAGACGGATAAGCGGGGAAAGAAATAAGACATAAGGCAAAGGCTATGTGAGGGGCAAACAAGGATTCAGCTGCGCAGTTCTAGCCTATGGAACGCTCAGAAGACACGTCCTCGCATTAGGCGGGCTGCAAGAGCTTCGTGGTGTGACCAGCGAAGAGGTTAGGCAACGGGTTGTGTGCGGAAGCTAATGGGGGCCTTTCCATAAGTGCACGTGTGTGTGTTCCCCGACGAGACAACTGGCTTCTTTGGCATCGGCAAAAGACGCAATCTTGCCGCGTATCGTCATCTGAAGACATGTGGACATCTGAAGACATGCAGAAAGTTCCCCAGCTCTCAGCGGCACGGAATCGTGGAAAAGAAGCAATAGACAAAGACAAGTGCGCGAGTCCGCATATTAAGGGGCATTTGAAGATTCGTAAATACGCACCGGTATTCCTCGAACAATCAAGCGAAACGGGGCATTCAGACAGACGTCTAGCTGGATACGCGCGTTTTTTAGCCGATATTGGTTATCGTAACTTGCAGATTTCTGCACTTTAGAGGCAACTGCCAGGGACGCCGGCAGACACTCAAGAGAAGTTTGGCACGATAGAGTTGTATTAACCGCTAGTTCTAGTCTGTACGGTTCCTAATATGACGCCAAATTTTCTTTGTGTAGTCCGGTCGAATGTATTAGAGAGTTACTCTAACTGGTCACTCAAGCATGCAGTCTACGTACCAACTGCAAAAAAGTCTATATTTATTTAATAATGCTGACAATGATGTCGCTATGTGATGTACATTATACAGAACCGGCTGCGGCCTCTGTGTGGGAACTGTGCTGCAGTTCTCCGCGTAATTATTTTTCATGGTGAAAGCGCATCCATAATTTCAAAATAATTTCAGAAGAACGAATGAGACTCGGTAGCAAGGTGCAAATGCTGGTTACAAGGTCGCACTCTGCAATAAAAATGTAATAAACTAGCCACTTCGTGATCCGAAGAACTTTGAGTTGAGGGCACAGAGGATTTCAGTGTGCTTTAGAACTTACTCTACTGACCCAAATTACTTTGTCTTACGGCTGTATGACACTTTATAATAAGCAAAATGTTATGCAAACAGGAAAGAAAATGCCGGTCATGAGTGTTATCCCTTAAGAGAGCAGGGAAACATATGCACAGGTAGCTACGAAAGTGCTTACGCCCCCCCCCCCCCCCCAATTAAGGAAACTCCTAAATTTCATAGCCAGAGATGAAAAAAGAGAGCAGGCTTTGAGTCCGTATCAAGTGCTTTGAATACCCAATAACCACCTCTTGATAATTGCTTTCTTTTTCTGAATTTTCTTTGTCCACACCTGTATGCCGATGTAATTCGCAGCTGTGAACGAAACGATTTTTTTTTTTGCAGCATTGAACAGTCGCATATTCTTAGTGGCACATTATTCTGCTCATTTTTGGCATTTTATATCAATGCAAGGTAATATTCAACACGAATGTTAGCGATTTGACCATTCATGGCATCTGTGAGGTAATTGGTGACACTGAGTCAAGGACAAAGTCTCTACAAATATGTGATCAAGCTTTATCAAAGAAAGATTTTGAGGATGTAGAAAAATAACGCATGCGAAGTGAAACAAATTGTATTTTAATAAAAAAGAGAGGAATGTTATGGTAAACACCAGATAGCCAAATGTAAATTGCGCCGACAACAGTGAAAAAAAAAAGAGGAAATATATGTGCTGAACAAATTAAGATTGCTCTCCTGTTCAAACGCCTTTCCGCGAGATGGTGTTTACTTTGCTGAGTTTCCATACATGACATCACGAAGCCGATGTTCCGCGTGTTGTGACATTTCACAAAAAGTGAAAGGCTGTCACGTCAGGTGTGCGGTTGCGTCGACCCTCTCACGTCGACCTGCTGTACGCTTGAGCAATATCTTGTAAAGCGTAGCCTATTAAATTGAAGACGCTAGCCAACCGTACCGCGTTAGAACAAACTCTGCTAATACCCTGGCTTGGCTATTTAAGACTGCATAATCCGCCTCCTCCCCACTTTCTCCCATATGTGGTAAGATCGCTGATGAGGAACACTTCATCTGGGTAAGCCAGGAATTTGACGATGGAAGAAAAGTATTGCGTCATAAACATGCAGAAGAAAGGCAAGCTGCGCAGACGTAGTGTTTCCTTAAGGGTCCGCATTAATCATGGAGGGCGTTCTGCCTTTTTCTGAGACACGGAGTTCATAAGCCGCTGGCAACACACCCTTGCTATAACAACGTATGAGATGCTCAGGCGAAACAATTGCCTGCCAAGCCTTCTAGGCTAACCCCGCCTGATGCTACACCACTACCACTATAAATATATAAGCTTGCGATTTCCTTTATGCCAGAAAGTGTAATTTCCAAGCAGGAGGTAAGCACGAATAAACAGAAGATACGAAATCAGCAGACATGCAGTTATTATTGTCTCAGATACAAACCCCGGGAATGGCAGTTTTATTTTTATTATTTTTTTGCCTTTAATCCAGACTCGCCATGTACAAACACATAACAAAGAATTTTTTTTCAAGGACGCTTACTTTATTTGGTCAATCATGAAATCTGAAATGTATATTCTAAACAGCATGGGTTCGGAAAACATGCTGTCACACTTGCTCCGCTACATTCCAGGGGATCATGTGTACAGTGCTGATATCTGTAAACTAAAATTAAAATTTATACGAGGGCGTCTCACGAGAAAGCATTCACAATTTCTTTTTCCGCGTCGCGCAAATGAAACAAAAGCAGATGCGATCTCCAACTATGTCCTTTCTCCGTGTAAACTTTCTAACCATCCACAGTCCTGGATTCGAGCTCGGCAGAGAAGCAATTTCGTGAGACACAGAACAGAATCTACGGAACGCGCACCACCTTCCCTGAAGAGGCGTTGTGCAATGCACGAAAGCACCGATGTGCTATCGTTATGCTAGCTTTCTTTTTGCGCCGGATCGCGAATAAACCTGACGCATGCGCACTTTTTTTAACGCGGGTGGCCGCACTCACTGCGAAACGCAACACGAGCACTAAGAATGACAATAACCTCCACCGGCTGCGATCTTTTTTTCCCGTTCCGGGCGTTCTCGTGCTCGACCCAAATGTGCCAGCTTTCTTCCCTTGGCTGTTCTCTACACAAAGCCGTAAAAATCGACCGAGGCGAAAACCCCTTACGTTCTGCGCTGCGGAAGTGCGCTCCTCTGCACAATGATGGCTCATAGTAAAGCCGTTTCGCCGTGCTTCGTGTCTTGGCATTGCGGGGCGTCGTTTCACGACGGGTTTTGTTTCCCCTTGCATATTCGCACGAGAGTCGTGCCCCTTGTTGCCCTGCTGCGATGACTTGCGACCCCTACTGGAGCGTCACGTGTGGGGTGAAATATTTTCAAAAAGGTTCATGTGCGCTCCTCTTATTCCTTTTCTGTGGAATCATAACGAATCTTTCCAAGCCGTAAGAGTGTTGCAAGTGAATTGTGATAAAATGTGGATAGTTGTTGTCGGGGTCCATATGCCATAAGGCAAACAGAAATTGCTTTATTTTTTTTTCCTTGAAGCGCTTGATCCAGGGTAAGGATGCACCTCTGCAGTGCATCTTAGCACTCTTTTGAGTATAAATGTCAGCTGATGAGGTAAATAATAGTACGTCTAATTCTTGGAGTGAGTCCGCTATATTGGGAGGGCCTTAATTGATACAGTTCTGTTGCGCATGCATTTTTCTTACGAAGTGAAATATTTTCACATCTATGCATTAATAAATATCCTACGTTCTTTTATTATTCTGGCAGGGCTTTTAACGTTCATAACACACGGAGTACGACGATTCTCGCCACACCATCGAAGCTGAGTACAACTGCGCAATGTCGATACCTGAGACGCTAATCAGCTCGGAAAACCAAGTGGTGGAATACTGTTTTTTTTTTCCGCCTTGGCAATACAGATGCGGTGTCCGAGAAAGGAAACGTCACGAATTATCGACCATAATAATGTCACTCCTACATGTACACGCAGTCATATGTGTCTTTCTTCAAGCTAGAGTTCAATGCCTGCAAGGAGCGGCACAGACCCTACCAACCGTCCCCTAATTACCCTTTAGAGAGAGTAAAGTTCCATTTGTATAGCCTATTCTGTAATTTTTTGCTTATTTCACTGATTAAAAACGACAAAGGAATACAAACAATTACGCAACAAAAACAATTTGATGACATTGACATGTGTACTTGTTTGTCTTTATCGGGCGACACGTTTCACCGCCTAGCAAATGTTATCGCACAGCGCAGGACGCACCTGCATGTGCTGCTGGAACACCGCCCCCATCGGCCGTCGGCCCATAAAGCGGTGAAGGCGCTTTTGTGTTTCTTAAGGACAACGGGTTTGTGCAACCACCTGTGACTATTAATGCAATTTCTGTAAAACCACACGCGTCAGCGAACTTGCCGCAATTTCCTTCTTTCCTTCCCTCCTCTCTCTCCCTGTGATCTTTGCTTTCCCCTTTCCCATTCCCCCGGTGTAGGGTAGCCAACCGGACGTTATTCTGGTTAACCTCCCTGCCTTGTACTTTTCTCTTTCCTCCCTCCCTGCATGTATCGCAAGCTTCTGGAATGATATCGATGGTTCCATCCGATGTCTGTCACCGAACCTTGTGTAATCTGATTGCATGTATGAGCGACGCGAATAGTGTAGAGCTTTGTGGAAGACACACGGGTCCCAGTGACTACTCTGGAACGTTCGACTACTGATGTATGAAAGCCGACGGCGCTTGAAACGTTGATCAGATTTTCACGATCGCCGACTATGTTCGCCGCTGTCGGCGTTCTTTAAGTGTAGCCTGTGTTTGTGGGCACAGGTTCGCCCATTAAAAGTTAGTTTAGTATTTCACAGTATTGCTACTGTGTTCTTTATACGTCACTACCACGTGGCGATATAAAATATGGAAGGCGGACGCGCTCCTTCGTAACTCACTGAGTTTCTGAATGTGTAAGGAAGTGTTATTTAAATATAACGATATTTTTCTTCGGGAATGCGTTTTAACTGGGTTAGAAAAAATAGTAGAAGTGGGAACATTCTTAGGAAAGAAAAGTGTCGCTAGCAACTTCAAAGTTCATGGAAAATCATTCTAGGACTCGTTCATTAGGTCGTTAGAAGTAGTATAACAATTATTTTGACTGTCTTTGCAGCCGATGAATGAGATCCAGTAAACTTTTCGCATACTACGAAACATTCTATTCTAAATAAATTCTGGAGTGTGTTTTTTGTTTCAACGTTATACACTGAACAGCTTAATAAAACGCATATGGCTCGCCGAAGAAATACAACAGCTTCCTTTGTTTTCCTTTAGACATGCACGGATTAGCATTTGTGGATAGTCTCCCGGAAAAACGCTCAAGTTTTTCCATCCCAGCCGTCAATAAAGAGTTCAAGAACGACCACACGCTAAGTTCGAAAGAACCATGAGTTCTACGTATTTATTTTACTGACCAAGTCACTCTAAACACTTGAGCTGCAGTATTTTTAGTGCCTTCGCGTGTGACGCGCGGACACGTGTTGTGCCTTGCGCAACAGCTGCTTGAAAGCAGCAAGGAAAAAGGCACGTTGGATATTCCGAAGCCTGGACACGCACCTTCAGGCTCGACAGGTCTGAAAAGCTGTCTCTTTAAATAAATGAAAAAAGGAAAGAAAAGCTAGGCATCGCAAGCTGCCTTTCCGTATAAACAAGCAAAAAACAGTGCGTCATGTCTGATGCGCCGGTGCGTCACGATCTCTGCCATAGACGAGGGGAAACGCGTCGGCACTCGCATATAGATCAGTGTTTAGAATTTTAAATGAGGGCATTAAACCAGTTCTTTCACGCGTCCATCCCCTTTCGCTCTATATAATACGATTTTCTTCTGCATTCCACACCGGGCGTTCGTTTTATGCGAGTGTCCCCATTCACCGACTGATCATCATCCCTCACCATCGTACTCAGGCTTTGCAATCTTGTCCCTGGAATTCATGGTTTTTTTTTCTTTACACGAAGGACGTTCGTTTACGGGTTATCGACGTAATAATGTCATAGAGCATCGTCTTTTTCTTCCCCTAAGAGGTGGTAAAAGTCACACTGGACGCCTCATACAAGTGGGAGTAGTGGAACAGAAAGAAAAAGCGAACGGGCGATCGCTCACTATATTCCACGATGCATAATTAGGCATGCACGTATATCAAACTGATTGCCTAAGGGTCGAGCACACGGGAAAGAAGCAGTTTAAGTTTTCCAGGACTTTATGCTTCGTGTATGAACGCTTCAACATGAAGTGAATGCATAACGTCGCTGTCGTAGTACCAACGTTTCGCCTTTGTGCACGCACATCGCGAAATAATATATGCGAGCGGGCTCGTGTATGTTGAACACGTGCCATTATTCACAACGTATGAAGAAGATTCTCAGTATAATAAATTCTCAGTAATAAATAACTGGAACACTGTTTATCTATAATCCTATAATATCGCCGAATAGGAATGAACGGCTCATTGTTGGCGGCGTTACGAACTACCCACAAGCGCAATCACCTTGTCTTGTATCGTACATGCGTTCCTGACGTGTTCGAGTTGTAGTATTAGCGTGAGCGAGTACAGGTCTTAACTCACCGGAGTGCGTCTGTGTTTATCCAGGTTCGCCTGCATTTGTAGCGGTTGCGCAATTACCGCTCCAAAAGGTGCATTGTGGGCATCAGAATGCTCAAAAACTGGTTTGAGAGTTTTCACGTCACGCTCCCGTATAATTCATAGTAACGGGTGTTCTGATCAGCTTTTCTTTTTTCCTGTTTCCGTTTAGATTTATGCTGATGATACGGTGTAGCTAATAAGCGGCACGTTACCGAGGACGAATAGTAAAGCTGATTTAACAAAACTTGTTTCTGAGCCGGTTGGTTCATGACTTGAGGACAAGAAGTACGGTGCTAAGCAGACGAGCACGAAATGAGGCGCCCGTATAAGTCGTTTTTGTCTCGCTTCGTTCTCGTCTGCTTAGCGCCGTACCCTTTGACATTAAGTAAAGAAGGCTCTGCGACATGCAGCGTCTTTATAGTTCGTAGTTCTTGAGTTTTCTATATTGTGTTGTTCACTTTCTGTTATATTTTGCCCCTCAATTTACGAATGTAGATCCTACGAATATAGAAGTCTTCGTGGAGCCTTTTCTGCGACTGCCACTTCCTTTACTTCTACAGCAGCGACGTCTCAAAAATTACGTTTAATGGCCTCTCTCCTTTAACTGAGATTTCATGAACTGAAGGCGCTTAGTCGCAACAAACCCCACACTTGACTTAAAGTACCTTAGCTGTCAACCTATCTTGTATGCGCTTATCGAGAAGCGAAATATGTTCAAGGCAATTTTTAGGAACGTGACCAATACCCCCCAGGTTTATTTTGACCGTATATCCCACGAATTGCCGATGATAATGAATAACAACATATGACTCCCGTCGTCACATTCACTCGTTTAGCAGTGCTGTCCAAAATGGGTCACATTTTGTAGAAACACATCGTAGTGCGCGCTGGCAAATCCTCGCATACTGGTGCCGATCAATTATTTTAGTGTGGTTTTCCTCGCTATGTTAGCTCTGTTTAAACTGTCAACCAGTTGATAGGTGAATACAACTTTCATCGCATCACATAATCACTAACAGGCGGTTTACGGTAATTCGAAGGGAAATAATGTTCGAATTTTCTTGGAAGTAAATGTTACACTGAAAACCCATAAAATTGGGAATGATATTCATCTCTATCCTTAGCGCTTTGTTGCCGTCACGAGTTACGCGAATTCAGAGCGGGAATTGCCGGATAATGCTACAGGATACGCCACTTTCCTAGCTATAGCATTGCTGAAGCCGACTACGGAACATAGGTAAATACGAACCTTATAGTGACTACACTGCGGAAACCAACACTGGGAGAACCTCCTTACGAAGTTTCACAGACGCGACGCGCTCAGCTCATGGTTCCGTAAGCAGCGAGCGATCTACAGTCTTCAATGATGCGTCCTCGCAGAGAGCCAACTCGACGCCCAGTCGCGTGTCTAGAGTCGTCCGGTGAATACAGATGGCTTCTCGCTCGCCGTCGATGGAAGCCCTGCTGGTGTTTTTCTTCGCGCCTCGGTGTTCTGTCAAAGAAAACAAAGCAGGCACCTAGAGTAACCGCATCACGTCGTCGGTAGATGCGGTCAACGCCACCTTTTCGAATGCACGCTTTGTCGCCGTCTCTTCCGCACCGTTGAGGAATATACAAATCAACTTGTTTGCACAGATGTGCATGGCCAGGCAAGCCAATTGTTGAAAGTTTAGGAAGCAGAGAATGACAAAGTAGGTCTACTGAACTACGTCACTTAATCATTCATTTTTACTTTGCAAAAAAAAGGGGAGACAAGGGAACATAAATATATTACTGCGTCATACCGGCATTTCGCTTTTCGTATACAGTGTGCCGACTACCTACACAACTTATGTCAATCCCAGCGACAACCATTGCCAATCATGACTACGACGAAGGACATGAACACCTTTCTCGGAGTACAGTTTGCACGTTGAACGTTGCTGACAGTAACAAGAGGCGTGACATTAACGTTGCTTCGCACCAGGCAAAGCCAGTTAGAGCTTTTAAAACAATACAAACACTCGAGCTGTGCTTTCTAAATTTCTGGCTCTCCCTTCTCCCCCTCTTCCTCCTTCTCGTGGCTGTGTTTAGGATGAAGCTAGGAACGTACGGGATGGGTAATACAGCAGGGTTGGTTGGTGCGGCGTTCCCTTTCTTTTTGGTGTTATGTCACCCTCCCTCCCACTACTTGTTTTCGTGGATGTATAGATTCTTCTTTCTACTTTTTCTTCTCCTCTTCTCTGCGCACCAATATTTTTTCGCTGAGAAGTTTGGAATCAATGCGCGCAAAAATGCCTAATAAAGAATTCTAAAATTGCATAAAAGGTGCTACGCACTTGAATGTAGAAGAGAAAAGAGTGGGAGGCAAGTACCGCATTCGTTCTTTTTTTTTCAATGCCATCGTTACCAAGCCTGCGGCCTTGAAATGGCATTTTGGAAGCACCTTGCATACGCAGAGAGCATGAGGGTACTATTTTGTCAGAAACGGCCCTACTATATACACTCCGCCAATTACGTAACAGATTTCGTAACACCAGCTGATTTATTTCCTAGATTTACAGAAACACACTTTTGCAGCAATTATGCTGAAAAAATAAATCCAAGGGCGAACGAACTTCCCGTATAACAAAGGGTCATTCGATTACGCGCCCATTTCTGGCTCAAGTAACAGCATTGTTTTGCCAAAGTAAAATATTCCGGAAAGAATAATAGCCACTCCTGTCGTTTCCTATAAATAAATTGAAAAAAGCCCACATAGCAACCATGGGCGAAAATGAAGTTTATTGCGAATAGCGCGAGAATTGTGCGTGTTTTCCGCCCCTGGTACCATCGAGAGCAGCACCTGAAGTTGCGCCTCAGATATTGCAGCATGCCGCGTCAAAGTCCTCCTAATGAAAGCGGGAAGTTGGTGCTCAGCGGATCGTGGATGGAGTTCTAACGATAACGTTCACATTCCTTTCACATGCTATGGGCTGTCGCAATATCAGCCGCCGCTCCGGAAAGTACAGAAGCCCCGTGGAGGTATCTCTCATTACCCGTCAGAGGGAATGAGCGACGAAGAAATTAGGGAGAAATTTGCCGCGTACCTTTTATAGCTCTCTTTTTTTTCCTTCCTTCAAGACTAATTGTGCACGCCGCGCAGAAGCTATGGGAGTGTAACAGGCTTGAGCTCCTAATTAAAGTAGCCTTCTTCGACGCAACGAAATTAAATGTGTCTGGGACTTAAGAACTATATATGTGTGCGACATTTGAATGTTCATATTATTCTGAAGGCATAAAAAAGGGCTCCCTAAAATTGATATCTTGAAAAAAAAAGCACTACCGCGTTTTCTTTGACAAATGTTCTGTAAATGTATGATTCTATGCTAATTCGTTTCTTTAGTGATATAGCAGTTCTCTGTAGCTGATTATATTTCAAAATTGAAATTATCGTGGCCGCACACAACGCTACTTGGTTGTGCGTTTCTTTATTCTTATCGTGTGAGAATGAAGTATATTCATATCCTTTCGGCTGTCTAGTACAAATAGAAAAATTTATCAGTAGGATGGTTAAAAGAACACGCCTGGCAGTGCGCTATATTAACAACCCATTCTTTGGTTTATATTAAATTTCATGTGAAGCCCCACCGGATGCTTGATAGCGGCCAACTTCATCATTATACGAGCCTCATTATACAAGAGGATGTAGGGTGTTCTTGCTTTAGATAGTAGCTGGGCTACAAGATCCGTCTCGCAAAGTGCAGTGAAGCGAGACGGCATCACACTGCAAAAAAAAAAAAAAAGAGAAGAAGGAAAGAAAGAGAGCGTTTTGTCGGGATTTTATTTCTTCATTTTTGTAGAGAGAAACCCGAGGGGGGGGGGGGGTAGAATCGGTGGGAAGCTGCCCTCTGCACGCATCTTGTTTTCGGTACGTACGTGCTACCATTGCACTTTTTATAGTTGATGAGAGCAGCAACTGAAAAGAAAGGCAATCTATATCGCCCGACAGTTAACCTTCGTGTACATCTATTAGTTTTGCGTTTCTTTCGGTATCATCGCCCATTTATGTTCTTAGTATGGCGGTCTGATGTCCGCGTCATCCAGTATGCGCGAGAGTCAAGTGTTTTGTTCCACGTTCGGGTGTTCCTTCAAAGCAGATTCACGACAGAGAAACAAGCCGCGACACAGAGCGCGAAACGCTTGTCACGTCACTAAGTTCCACCGAATCAATCCACGAGCAACCACTGCCGATTCGGGTCTTAGCAATCATGCTTGAATACGCAAGGACATTCCGGTATAATATGCACACCAACGAAAGCAGTCACTAAAACGGAGGCGTGACCGCCTAACCCCGACTGGTCGTGAGGCTCAATTCCGCACGAATTTTGCATTTAACAGAATGGTGGAGAGGAAAAACCACGCTTAGACAGAACGTCAGAAAGTCGCAAGCAACGGCGTTGAGTAACGATCGAGCGTTCACTCCTAAAGCCAGTGTTATAGATGCAGCGTTTGCACAGTGTCCATACTAACAAACCAGCTCAAAAACTTGCGCGTCTACGGAACGCAGTAATTGGTTAGGCCCTGAACGAGAGCGTGAATTTGGTAGCGAAAAGTCTTAAATAGAAATCGAAGGCAGCGAGGACGGGAAGGAATTGGTACAGCGATGTCGGGTCAAGGCCGCACCGCTTGTGGAAACCGCGCACCGACGCTGCGACTCTCCAAAGAGAGCTGGAGGAGTCGAGAAGAGTTGCGTATAGCTGTCGACGACACAAGACCTCCCCCCACCCCCCGCCCCCAGAGGTCGATTCCATTGATCGGTCGAGCGGTAAACGTAAAGGAAGCATGCGGCACACGCGAAGAACCACAGAGAGGGCGCTAATCAAACGTGCCAATGCGCACAGAGTAGGATCAATATACTGGAGAGAGAAAGCAAAAGCGCTAAAGAAAGCGGGAAGACAATCAGCGCATCAGCTGTTGCGGTGTAGTGAATATAGAGACAAGTCCAGTAAAAGAAGAACGGTAGGATCGACGCAGTTGGCAGGGTACCACCAGCAGGCATTTCAGTCTTCGTGCTCTGATAGTGTATCTCGCCGTAATATTGTAACGTTCAATACAGTTCCAGTCTGAAATCCACAATGGGGTCCTTGACGTTGATTGATTAACAGTAAACTGGGCTACCGATGAGAGTGAATCTTTTTCATGCAGCTGAAAGCAGTATTGGTAGGCAAGCTTTTTATTAAAAGAAAAGTGGTTGTACACTTTCATTATAAGACTGGATGACTTAAAAATTTGCCCCTTGGGAATTTGCCCTTGGGAAGACCTCATCCAGTCTTATAATGAAAGGGTGTAATCACTAGAACGCGTAAATGTGAGTCAAGTCTCTTCAGTTTAAGTAGAACAATGACTGAAATATTTGCAACAGGTTACTTCAGTCCGGTGGGTTATAGGAAAAAGTGTAGACGGAAGCTTTGTCCCTGAAGGCGTATTGAAAACAAGGTACAGTATGTCGCAAGCCCTTCAAGGTGTGGCGAACAGGAAGAAGTCAAACGAGGCAGAACACCCCAAAAATGGTAACATAGAAATAAATCTAATTCTGCTCACTCAATCAATTGAATTCTTCCCCAGAGAGTTTTCACTTTTTTTTTTCATTGGGAGAAAAACAGGTATAACATGTGTCGCGATGCCTTGGAAGGGGCAACTCTTCTTTCGCTTCATATTTAAGAGAAAGTAGCATAAAGGGATTGAATATATAACAACACATTAACAGCTTCCTTGGAACAATTTCACTGATGCTCTCTTCTGGTCCTTAGCCTTCGGATTGAGAATAAGAAGGAAATACGTATCGCAGCGCAAGGTAAAGGCTTTCCATGAAAAGTGAGCGCACGAAAAACTTGCTTGGAAAGAGCGTGTCCTACTTCAGCCGCTATGTTTATCTGATTTTATTACCTTTCATATATGTGAGATAGAAAAACGCGTGCAAGTATTACGTTTCTTGCTGATGCACGACTCACGTCCTCTAGAGACTTATCATAAGGTTTCTGCAGGTGAAAATGAAATGAAAAATTGGATCGCACAACGAAGTTCTGATAGACGTCGCAACTTTCAAATATCTCAGATTGAGAAACCCTTGCAATCACGAGCAGGCGTAAAATAAAGAAAAAACACTGAAAAGTGAAAAAAAAAAAGTCTGCTCGAACGAACTTAGGGAAGCAGTTTTTCAAGCATAAAACGCTTCATGATTTGTCAGCAAGGTCCCTCACGGGTTTTTCCGCTTTTGAGCGCAATACTCCACTTTTCTGATCGCATGATCTTTTCGTCGCGTGGATGGGCCCAATAATGAGAATTGAGATCGACGGCTTGCTGCGTGAGGTGCAATAACCTTCTCTCCAGAATGAAGAGGAAGGCGGCACAGTACAGGGATTGGTCGCACACAGAGTGCATTCACGAGAAACAGCGTGCGAGTCATACAAGGGTTACTCGATACTCATTAACATGACTGAGGGTTTAAAAACAATGAAGATATATAAAGGCCGTTTAATATGCCATCATGAAGGACCAGACAAGCCTACGAGCAGATTCTGGCATGTATAACAACAGCTAATTGTTCGGTTCCCAACTTCCAATACAACAGCACCTGCGCACTCCATTTGTGCAAACGCATGGCCATAAAGTTACCTCCACGGACTGTGTTCTGAGGGGCTTTGACTGCTGGACCCAATTTTGAGACATGCATGTCCGACGAGACAAATGTTCCTTCTTTGGCTATTACTACTAGCGGTTCGATTTCGCTAGTCGATTAGCGCTAGGGCCCATTTGGTCACGTTACGTCTCCGTATAAACAGTACGGTAATACAGCAATGTGCTGCCTTGTACCTGCACCTTTTTGCAAAGCCACATCATTTACGATAATATGATATTCATTCTGACGAGCACGCTCGTGTTGAGGCACTCTTAGATGCTCGCTTTATGGCAGCAGTAGACTCTGAAGACATATTCAGCCGCTGGCACAGAGATTAATTAGCATGCTTCATTAGATACCTTTAGGGAAGCTATTAGAGAATGTTTCCGCGATCAGCTACTGCATTTTACATCGTACGAGTACACCAATTGTACTGAGACCACTAAGACGCGTGACCCTAAAGTAGACCAATGCGACAACTGAGTTAGGACGAAAGCCGGTTAATGCCGCATGTAAGTACTTGATGCATAAGGTAGGAGGTAAGATGAAATATATTAATATTTGACGAAGATTCAAGGTCCTGTCGACGTTCATGCGCGTCATTCAGAATGTTTCATGTCGTAAAAGACAGAAAAGAACAGAATGATCACTCCCCGGACGTATATAGAAGCTATTTACTGAAAAGATATGATTACGGGTAGTGCGATGTGCCCCAGCACCGTATACTTTAAGGACTCAAACATGCTTATTGGTAGCTTAGAGCCGCAAAAATCATATCAGATGACTCGGGCATTAAATATCCGTGCTGTTGTTCTAACGCGGCTCGCTTGAGTCGCAACAGCTGTGTGTGCTCCTAAGAATGATCCGAGAACGCTGCCTCTGATGCAACTCGACCAAATATTACTTTTTTTTATTCTTCTTGAATCTCGCCACCCCTGTTATCAGTTGCACGAAGAGCAACGGCAGACGGAAAATTGCGAATATTACCTTCGAAGGTCCACTAGTGCGAACCTCGATTCCAAAAGTGGCGACGCGCGAATAAACTTTTGCAGCCCTATTACCGAACGCAATTTCCAGTAGCGTTAGAATAGACTTAGGTAAACCTTCTGTTTTCATCAGCCTTCGTATATTCATTAACGTTATCGCAAGGTTAATCGGTGTCACTCAGTTCTTGTATGTTTGTTTTCCTCTGCCTGTTTCCACAGCTATTTCCACAGCTGCCACATACGTGGCAGCTGTGGAAATAGTTGGCAGTCGCCTTTCCTGCAATTCGGTGCATCGCGCGGGAGGCCTGTAATCATTAAGCCTGACTAGCTGCACGTGCAACGAACTCCGAACGAGTTTACCACCTCGCAATACTTGTGAGGCGCTTTGCGCATACGGATTCCGAGTGCGCGCTCCGAAGCGTAATGAGTGCGGGCTGCTCGTTGCTACAGGAAGTTCATTCCCGACTACCTTTAGGAAAATGGGAGCTGTCGAGCTTCGAGTCACCATGCGGGGCGGAAAGAAAGGGTTGGGGAGTCAGGCTCTATTGCATTTCGTCGACAACCACGCCAGGCCAATGGTGAACCTCGTCCCTTTCAGGCGACGCCGGGCTCATCAATCAAACGTCGCCAATTACGCGTACCGAATGCTCTGGCATGCGAGGTCCCGGCAATATCCCTTCGTCTATTGGGCAATTTATGTACGAGACGGTTCATTACTCTAACGCCAGCCCTCCCGCTCGCTCTCAGCCCTGGTGTCGGCTCGAGGTGGCAACCTCCGCGCTCGTTTAAAGTGAAGAAACAAGCGCCACTAAACGCGGTCTGTCGCTCTTTTCGACACTTTGCTCTGCACTGTTGTTCATTCCGGGCAGGGCCAATCGACTGAGTCGGCAGCTATAGTGCCGAGCAGACAATGGGGGTTGGTGCAAAAACGAAAAAAAAAAGAAAAAAAACCATAGGAGGTTGTTCTCTCAAGCGGACGATGTTTAGCTGCATATGCATGGGAGTGTCGCGACCTATTTCTTGCCTCCTTTATTAAGTTATTCCTTGCATGCTTTTTTTTTTCTTTTTTTTCAATGGCGGGTCATCGTCGTAGTCGAACAATGGAGAGGGTAGCTTTGGACATAGAGCTGCGAGAGGACGAACTTTATGTTCGCGGGCCGCCGCATTTAATGGCTTACCAGAAAAGGGTACACACTTATAAATCGAGTAAGGGCACAAGAACAAAAACGACGATCAAAAAATAAATGATATACCCAAGGACCTGTTAGCGATATTGTTCCCGCTACTTGCTTTTAGCTGCGTGGATTCGTTGTTGCTATAGCGGGTTTCCTTGTGACGCCGTGTTTCCGAGCTTGCGTCTTCGTCTGCGTGCATGTAGTACATTTATGCGAGGCTGTAGCAATTTGTACAGCTTCTTACCCATGCAAGACCTTTTTTTGCTAAAACGAATGACTAATGTTGCTCGGCGCTCTTCCGAGCAATCCTCCTTTTCTTTATATTTTGTGTACATTAATTTCTCGCGCCACGTGGTTGTATCAACAGTCTGAAAAGCCCTAATTTGCAGCCCAAATTAGCATTCGGGCATAGGGAAGCCGAAAAGAAAACCACTAGATAGATGCTTTGGAGAGAACGTACAGCAGTGGCCCGCATTGTGAAAAAATTACTTTCGCTTTCATACATTGAATACTGGTTTTTGTTATGTCGAGATACTCTCGTATATGCCATACTTTTCGTGGTTTAGTTCATGTAGGGGGGGGGGGGGGGGGGGCTAAATGGCATTAGACGAAATTCGGCATCGTCGAAACTGAAATAAGCGGTTTCTCCGAACGAAATCTTAGGCTAAATGATGTGTAACGACTATAGACAACAACGAAGACATAAAACTTTATAACTCTGTTTGCCCAGAGAAATGAACATTGCTTTCACTTGGGCCTTTCTTTTTCTATCTTTATATTTTAGATATGGTTTTGTGTGTCAGCATACGAAGAAATTTTTTTCTTCTATTCGCCGAATCTAAAGAGGCGACTCATACACATACACTGAGTCGATGCCTGCAGAACTACTCAGGGCTTGTTCCAAATTCTGAGTGGCTGATTTTTCAGGTTTCGAAAGATAGTTATTACACGAGTTCTATTCGCATTTTCATTTTTTATTTAGTTATAAGTACTTACCTTGAGTATATTCCAGCTAGTACTTTTATGCCTGTTGCAAAATGAGCTCTGCAAGAGGGAAAGCCCCACTTTATAAACGCGCAAACTTTCTTTCGACAAAATAAAAAAGCAGATGGAGAACAGATGCAATAACCTTTCGTGGGCTCTCTCAATAAAGCTTGGATAACTCGTTAGAGGAATCTCAATTTGATCTTGTTTATGCGCTGTCGCTGGCACCTAGAGAAATTATTATCTCAGAATGTCGCTGATACGGTATTACTCCACGAAGACGTCCGCAGAGCAACGGTACAGCGCACATTTCGAATGGAAGTGAGTGCTGCAACTGCAAAAGAGTCTGTCTGATGATATCCCACTCACTTCTGCGTGTCCCAAGCTGCCTCCTCAGTGGCGGCCAGAACGGCAACCATGTACTAACACTACACCTCACGTTACGCTTCGCGCAAGGTGAAGATAACGTGAACCTAAATAATGTTCTTGTATAGCGACTTAATAAACGCAGCTGCAAGCACATGTATTCTCTTCGAAGTTTCATTTTGCCCTATACTTCATCCAAGCAAACTCTAATTTATAAGGCGGTTGTATTCCATGTCGCAACGAACCTACAGTTCAATCTGCCGTTGATACTATTTTTATATACCTGAGAACCTAGTTGGCGGACTACTGTATAGAACCTGTGGAAGAGAGAGAGAGAGAGATAAAGAGGAAGAAAGCAAGGAGAGAAAAGGCAGGGAGGTCAACCGGATGCGCGTCCGGTTTGCTATAAAAGTCACCGAGGAATCTCCAGGCAGCAGGCTCAGTATTTCGGAAGTCTATGTGATCTGAATACGTGATGCTTGCTTCGTGAAGCTTCGCCAAGCTTTCCCAAGCTTTGATGTTACAGCGGTGCTACAGATCCACTGGCACAACAGTAGAAACTTAGATTGCTGGCTCTACTGCTTGCATTGTGGAAAGCTGGTTATACGCAACATTACCTTGGGGCGTTTGATATGTTTATTATCGCGCGTTAATCGTAATAACAATAATTGAAATTTTAGAAAAGTATGGAGCTCATGGTAGCTGATTAGACATGACGCCCGTGTTTCTTCCTTTCGTACATTACAGCTGAGCACATCTATAATAAATTGCGAGAGACTACGACTGTGTTTGTTGATTTCATATCGAGCATTTTGTTAGAATAATCGTGCCGCTTGAATCCCCACTATGTCGCCCTAATTGTAATCATAGAATCCGAACTTCACTTACGGCATCTTCAAAATATGTTTGATTGAATGTCATCAGTGATTCTGACTGGACGCCCTTCTAAGCAAAAAATCAATTCATTATTTACCGGTGACATTTAATCGACTTATTATCAACCGTTCATGATGCGACGGTAAGCGAAAGGGGAATCTGACCGCGTGCATGAGTTGAAGGTTTATGTTACTGTGAGCATAGCGCAGGCGAGAAGTTTCAAAGTTATGCGCTGGAATTGTGAGCATTGTTATCACCTAAATGCTTTGTCATGGTGCCTGAATATCACAAGCACTTGTCAGTTCGGCGTAGATACTTAGTTCATGCAGCAAGTGCAACACGAACGCTTGGTTGTCCAAACGCGCCGGGCCATACGTTATCTTTGTTTAAGATCACTTCGTAATTGGCGGGTTAGCCACGAACTGTCGCGATTGACATTACGAATTGTCGTGTTGTTGACATATTCAATGCTTTTTTACTAACGACATAGCAGAACCGTTGCGGAAACTTCCAGTAGTTGTATGTTTCTTTCAAAGTCGAGTTTATTTTGAATGCATAGCAGAGGAAGGTTATGGGTCACGTTGCCAGGTTAAGAAATTTCACTGATGTGGGCATCTAACGAGCATACGATGACGGTCTACAAGTATTCGCTTTCTAAAAAAATGATAAGGGTGGAGAACAGAACGAAGAGCATGTCAAAGGGCTGAGGGGAAGTGTCCTGCCTAGCAAGCAAGTGTTCGCTATGCTCAAAACTCGTTGCAGAACCCGAACATTTACGTAAGCGTTATCGCGAAGCCAAACGACGCAGAACGTCTGCGATCGTAAAAGAATGTGAGCAAATGATTGCGCATAGTTGGAAGCAATATACAAGCGCACGCATCAAGTGCGTCGTTGCACAACATTTAAACGAAACGATTCAAGAAAGGCGCCCTAAACATACATAAAGAAAAAGCCCGTAGTGGTTGCTTAGTGACTCCAGTGTTGGGCTGTTAAGCACGAGGTCCAAGGATCGAATTCCGTCCACGGCGACCACATTTCGATGGGGGTCATAATGTGAAAACACCCGTGTACTTAGATTTAGGTGCGCGTCAAAGAAACCTAAAGTGGTCCAATTTTCCGAAGTCCCCCACTAAAGCGTGCCTCATAATCAGATCGTAGTTTCGGCTCGTAAAACCCGATATCTTTTTTTACATTCTTAAAAGCGGTTCCGCCGTATATAATGCGAGCTATACTGTAAACTTACATTTAAAACAAGGCTTCCGCCATATTTCAAAGCGGCCAGCCATTTTGAGCTTTCTAACCACCCCTTTGGTGTGCTGCTATCTCAGAAAGAAAAATGGAGCCTCGGTTAGTTTCAAACCCGGTTTCATCAGCACAGCCGCCCATTGCTTTACCCATCAGATCATTGACGCGCGCCTTCAAATCCTTCATGACACCCTTAACACTTCGTCGTGCAGACCAGCATCTTGAGACGCTTGGCATGTGAGTCGCGTCATATGGAAACAATTTAGCTGACAATGAAAATGAAAGTTTTACGCAGAGAAAAAACCCTTATGCAATCGCGCCGTTGTTTATTCGAAGTCAGATATGCTGAACCCTAATTCTAGAGTACCAACCAAACAAAAACGGCTGCCGTTGGGAAGCCGCTTTTAGTAAAGCTTTATTTGGGAACAGACCCCTCACATGTGTAATCGGTAATGAACCCGAAGCAATTTAAACCTCTAAATGACCACTAGAGATTCTAAATAAAGGTGTCTTCATCAATATGGTGCATCAATACACTGCTTGAATGCGAATCGCATTAACATCGGCGGTCTCCGTGAGATGGGTTTGGCAGCCTTTTTTTTTTTCATTTAGGTTGTTGACTTAATTGAGCTTTCCGTATGCAAGACAGGTAGGACACAAATAATTATGTACATTTTCAAAGCAAAATTATGCCTTGAACAGCTAGAATACCCCGTAGAGTCTGCCTATCGAAACATTGTGATGAGGTTATGACACTATCATAGCCAGGATGATAAAGAAGTATCAATCTTACCTCGGCCAAAGGAGAGGTACATGCAGAGTTGAGCCAAGAAAAATTCAGTCCAGAACTGGAACACGGAGCGCATGATTCAGCTGTTCAGGACGAATGCAGGGACTAGTAATCCTGTCGCTTGAGCCCTTGAACACTCACTCACGCAGCACACAAGTGATGGAGTTTTATCCTGCAGGGAGTATATTGACGGCAAAGGATCGTGGAGGAACGTAGATCATGTTCGGCGACCGCTAACTCCAACGACGTCTTCACGGGATACCCGTACGATTTCACACGGAGGTGTGCTCTTTAGACATTGGACGATGCAGCGCCGCCAGCGTGGTTTGTGGTTAAAGCTAGAAGACAGTGTTTTGAGGCAGCTGAGAAGATTCAACACCAAGCAAAGGACGCGGAGTCATCCGGAAGCGCACCCGACTCGTGCCAAAATCAAGTACATACCCAGCAGCAACGTCCGCTAGCGTAACCGAGCTCAAGTACTGACACTCGTATTCAAGCAACGCGCCGTAAATAGCCTTATGCAAACACTAACGGGAGATTTTTTTTCTCACTCAGAGTCAGCCACGCACTGCCTAACTAATGAATGAAAGCCAAGGACGACTAAAACAAATATTGCCACACTCTTGTCGTTCCGAGGCTATTATTTCGCTACGTAGTGCATGAACACCACGGACGTCCTACAACCGCACCTCGCGCCCCACAATTACCACAAGCCAAAATTTGACCCCGGCTTATCGCACACAGCTTCTGGCATCAATTCCTGCGTAAGACTCTATACTCAACCGCAGTCGACACGACGTGCAAAATCATTATATTACGGGGCTGTTTAAGCACTAACTCTCGAGTGACAGCTAGGTGGCGTAAACTAAGGCGAGCCTCTCTCTAGGCTCGCGGAAGCGTGCGGCCGTGACCGACCCTTCAAGGCCCAGGGGACCAGAGCACTAGCGAGGTCGACGCGTCAGGCGCTGCTTCCGAACTGGGACGAGAGCGGCCGGAGGCATCACTGACAGAGACAGCGCGACGGGTCGGCGCACGACGGCGGCGGCGGCGGCAGCATCGGTGAGCCGACTCCCGAGTAGGGAGCAGCCGCGGGTGCTTCGCGTCGCCACGAGCGCCCTCGCGGTGCGAACCACGTGTGCGCGGGCGCCGCCGACGCTTTGCTCGTCAGCACCGGGTTGCTCCGTCCCTCGCCGTCCCTCCTCCTCCCTTAACCCCCTTTCGACTCCCAGCGGCCTTGCCGAAGGCCGTCTCTCCCCTATGCGCCCGCCTCTCCCGTTATCCCTCTGAGGCTGGAAGAGCGCAGGAGGAAAGAAAAAGGAAGGAAGGAAAGAACGCGGCGTTCGCAATACGCATTTCCTCTCCCTCGCACAGCCGCGTTATCTTGTTCTCTCTTTCTTTTCGCTCCCACGATGAAAGAACGCTCAAGGAAAGAAGGCATCATTCTGGAGCGCGCTCTTGCTTCAAAGGAAGGCGCCGATAAAGTAACAAGCATTTGACATGAAACAAAAAAATTAGAAGCATCGTGGCGCAAGACCTTGTGCCGTGCTGTTAGCCTTTCCCCCTACATGCTAGAAGTACACAAAACTGCCCCATTACCGAGCACGAGTTTCTTGGGAATAAGGGACCCTTTGTCGCTTACTCCTCGGTTGTGCTTTTTATTCGGAGAAGCGTGCTGAAGGAATGAAACACTCTGTCGGGCATGTAATTTGATTGGTCAAGCCTAACGTCCCAAATCTGCGCCTGCATAATGTTGGCCGTCGTGGCTAAATGTTAAGTCCGACGTTTAAATTAGAATTCGTGTGGTTCCGTCATTTGAAGCACAAAAATCAATAGGCTGGCGCTTCGTCAGATAACTGCGGTGAAGCAATCTTATGGAATATTTCTTAGATCCATTTTCTATTTTCTTTTAATTCGCAAACTTCAGTCATTTCTATGGCTCAAAGCTCACTACTGCGACAGCAGCATATGCTTACAGTTACAACCACCGTGCACCCCCGCCTTGTTTTTTTTTATTGTTATTACGGAATTGAGGACAGTGTGGTGCCATTATTGGCGCCAGCTAGCAAAACCAAAAGTACAATAAAAGGGATACGCGCACTAGGAGAGACACATCGCTCCGTGATCAAGTGAAAGTGCACAAAGGAGTCTGAAAACGCTCACATAACTTCAGTTCATATCTATACAACCAGACACATCATAACATATAATAATACTAGACATGAGCTACACACAGCTCGTGGCGGTCAACCACGACCCGTTTAATAAAAACGTAATACAGTTGTTATTTATAAAAATAAGATTAAAAACCACAAGTGCTCTCTTCTCTAGCGCTATCGTTAACCACGGGGCTCGTATTTTTTTTTTTTCAGAGTGAACGGTGCATGGTGTATAACAACATTAAATCGGCCTTTTGCCTTCGCCTAGCGGTACCTTGCTGCGAGCACTCGAGAAGTAGGTGTTTGTACGTCTTCGTTATCATGGCAACAATGGCAGGGCAGACTAGCAACGCGTTGAATCCACGTCTAAAAAAGTGACGCCTGAATGCTGCGCCGTCACGACTTTAAGAACAATTTATTTTCCATGAGCACAACTTCGTCTACGTCCGCTATGGTACTGTACGCTCTGGCCTTCGGAAAGCATGCACTATTTAAACACATGCAGATGAGAAACAAAACACATGCATCTTACTTTTACAGCGAAGCCGTTAAGGGCTACCTTCCCCAATGTCGTGTCCGCGTGTACAAAAATATCCCGAAGATAGTGCAATGTCGCGCCGACCCGCGGCGGAGGAGCAGTTCACCATTAAGCGGCCCACATGCAAAGCTTCGTCGCTGATCATCTTTCTTCACAGAGTGGAAGGGCACTGTGTTTTTCAGCTGTGTTTCTTTTCTGCATGCTAATTAGTATAATTATCAAAAAAAAACAATTATTTTCTATTTGGCACGATTGTGAACGAGTTCTGAAGCAGCTCAGACACAAAGTCGTGTTTTACAATAAATTTTGTTAACCTTCATTTCGTTTTTTTTAGCAATCACGTGCACACTCGACAAATTGCTGAATTAAATTTTGTTTATTCTTCCTTATGCTTTACAGAAATGCATACGTATCTGTCATGTTATTAACCGCAGCACAACTGAAGTAAGTAAAAGCGAATCAACATGGGGTTCCACATACACGTGCGCATAGTTAGGAATGTAAGAGAATGTAAAACCAATTCATGTCGTGATACATTGGCTGCTTTACGTGAAATGCTGCTCGTTTTAAATTGTAGTTGGTTGAACTCCACAGCTGTTCGGTATTTCAACACAGGTAGTGGTTATGGTACAAAAATAGGTGGGCATTCACTAACTAACACGCACTTGCTTTTGCAGCCCAAACAAAATGCAACTCAAATTCCTTTTCTTGAGGCAATAAAATAATTCTTATCCTTCTATTCATCTTGCACTTTGCTCGTAGCGCCATGGACAAAAGCGCGCCCAAGCAATAGCGATTACAGGAAACGAAATGAGATTTACGACAACAGATTTTCACATGGTAGCGACTGTTCAGGAGGGCAAATGCCGTCACGACTGTGAGTTATGAATTGTTCATTGAGAGAACATAAACGAAGAACAGCAAGCAACCCTCAAATCCCAACGACAGTGGCAGAACGGTTGTCGGTCATCGAATTTGATATCGCGGATCAAGTTCGTAGGCTATCTATACAAGTGTCACCGCATTTCCCGACCGATCGCGAGTGTTTGCGTACATTCGAGAATTTACAACGCTATTTGTGTCGTGCATGCAATTTTATTAGACGTGATTCTTTCGAGACACGCATCAGCGACAACAAGAAATTTCTGATAGGCGCGTTTTGCGTCAAGTGGCATTGTGATGCCAGTGATAATCCGACGAAAAACTACCACCGTCAAAAGAAGAAGATAATGTTGATCCCTCTTTAAAATGATTCGGTAGAACACGAAAGTGAAACGTGCTTTGACAGCAGCTGTTGCATTGTTTGCTTCATGAACTCACGGCCCGCTGCAGCGAAAGGAGCACGATTTGCGGTTCGGCTACAATGTCGCAGGTTCGCTTCGCGCGCGGCATCCTGCTGGCGGAAAAAAAATTACACTATGGGACTTTACGTGGCAAAACCACGATCTGATTATCAGGCCTGCCATAGGAAGGGGGGGGGGCATTCCCGAAATTTTGACTGTATGAGGTTCCTTAACGTGCACCTGAATCTAAGTACACGGGTGTTTTCGTATTTCGCCCCCATCGAAATACGGCCACCGTGGCCGAGATTCGATCCCGCGATGTCGTGCTCAGCAGCCCAACCCCATAGCCACTAAGCCGCCACGGCGGGTGTCCTGTTAGCGAGCAGCGTCCTGCTGCCGAATCGTTTCGGCAAAGGTACGAGCATCTTAGTCCGGCTACGCAGTGCGACCCGCTCATCATCAGGAATGCGAGTGCACGGCAGAGTTCGCAGCGTGCTCAGGGAACGCACGAAGGCGTTCTGCTTCGCGCCGGCGTGTCTCTCGCCGGACCAAAGCAAGGTTGGCCGTCGACGTCATTGCCTTTCTGTGCCGCTTAGCGCAGCAGTTTTCTTAGTTGGTGCCATCGCAGGCGAAGCAGTAGGCGGCGTGTAAACACTCCCGGGGCGTTCCGTGGACGACGAGGCGTCACAGGCTAATCGGACGCGGAAGACAAACCATGTGCGGAAACGGCTTCGTCACCTCAGCAGAAGTCCTATACACCGCCTACACCAGGCTACACCGCGTTCGAGCCTCCGCTGCGCTGAGACTACCGAAGCGCTCACTGTTGGCGCTCGTTTTTCTCATGATGCAGTACTTCGCTTCACCGCTCAGGGATGGCGTCGCCACCCCTGTCACGAGAGAGCATATTTTGCACTATTGCACCGACGACACTGCCGTTACAGGAAGTTGATAGTGGGCCCCAGCATAAAACGCTTTTGTGTTAAAATAAAGCAATGTATAAGCGTTACAAGCTTGTTAATAGAATAAAAAAAAAACAGCCCTAATAAAATACATGCCTCCATTAATACGCACAGCGCACAATTTGACACACGAGTGTGTAGCGACTTAACCCTTTCAGCATCCTTGCCGTACCGGCGCGTTTACGCATTTTTGTCTCGCTATGCTCCTTTTGACATTCCTTATGCCAGATGGGAATGCGAGTACAACACCAGGAGAACACTTGACATTATCCGCGTTTTATTTCTTTTCGGCACGAGGAAAAATAAAACGTTTTGTTCGTTTTATAATATCCGAGAAAAAGACCCGAGACTGAAAGTGTTAAATGAGGAAACGAAGGTGATCTTTCCCTATTGAAAAATTTGTTAAGCAGTATAGACTGTTAGCGATAGGAAGTAGAGGAATGCGTTCAACGAAACACGGTGCAATACAGCTGCTGGCCTATTTTCCACATGAGTTGATTTCATCTCCCTGCGCTTTTCCTTCACACGCTGTGTGCCCAGCGTTGCTGTCGCTAGGGAAATCAGTGCACCGCACTCGTGATCCGGAACGGCACAGTCGCTGGTCGCTGTGCCCTGCTGTAACACTGCGAACGTAAAAGGAGAGGCCCTGCCGAGAGATCCCTCAAACTCGATTTATTTTTTATGTATTTATCAAACAGAGCGGCAGCGAGACTAATCAGTACCGCCCAACAAACGCTGAGGCAATGAAATAACAAAGGCAAGAAGAGCATGGACAGGCTACAAGCTGCAAGATTGAAAATCCCATCCTATATTACTTGGTCTTGGCCGAACTCACAAAATAGCGCCATGCATTTCAACGGTGGGTGCAGGTTTGCGTGACGGGACTTATCTCTTTAAATCCCTTATTGGTTTGAGTGTAGCATTCACAAATGCATAGAATAGCCGAGACAGCCCGTAATGTCTAATCTCTTGAAGGCAGAGAGGTGATCGCGACTTGCTCTTTGATGGCGCTTGATTCAGTGAGAAAATAGCGACATTATTAATCTCGCTAGACGCGCTCGAGATCCGTGCTATCACAGAAAACAATCCTGGGATTATGGACCCGAGTGGCAACTGCACGTACAGGTTTCGAAACTATACTGCGCTTCTTTGAAGCAACGGGACTGCACCACAGACAGAACAATGTCATACGCATGATTGCCTGTGTGCGTAAAGCTCTTTGTTTCTCTAATCTCTTTTTCTTTTCTGATCTTTCCCACCTTTTCAAATTCCACCGGTGCAGTGGATCCAAACACGCGTTGTTCTTCTTTCTTTGTTTTTATTTATTTTCTTTCCCTCTCTCCCTGGCTAAGCTCTCTGCTCTTCGTCTGCTACTCCGCCTCGTCTTTTTTCTCTATTGCTTCACCGACCATTCTTTCTTTTTTCTGGAACGAATCTTTGAAGTTTCTGTCCGGCAATATGTTCAATGCGCGCTTTCTTGTTAACGATGCAACATTGCACTGTAATATAACGTGAAAGGTACTGAAGAGACAAATATAAGCAAAGGTTCAATTATTTGTGTTAACCTAAACCAGTACGTTGAACATACGGTCTCGCTGCTGCAACCCAAGGAATTCTCCGCCTGCTTTTGCTTTGCAGTGAGATCGTTCATTCGGCACACCTGCTGTTCTTATCTTTTTCGGAAGAAGAACGGTGATGCGGTGCGCGCTAGGCGTAGTGTCAGTACAATATATTTCTCTAGGGAGACACTCGGGGCTTTTTCTATGACATCTAAGATGCCTCACTTTTGCGTTGAATATAGTTTTACAGTAGTAAACAAGCGGGGGCTCTCTTTGCAAGGTAAGGCGTTAGAACTTGGAAAGAAACCGTCAAACTAGACAAACGCGACGCAGTCAGCTATGGTTTAGACAAATAGGAAAAGGCGCGTGTTCAAAGCCAGAACTCCGCGCCACTTCTATCGTAAGCACTGCTCTCACAATTACATCCTTGTGCATGTGCCGCGGTAAGCGAGAAGCTAAAGCATTCTGGCTCGTTTAGTGCTAATTAGAAGGCTCGGGCAGAGCGAGCCTTCCTTCCTCTGGCCTACATTTGCGTACACGCAATCAAGCGATAGGGCTGCTAAAGTCTACCCCGCTGTTAACTTTGCGGAGACGACTGTGAGTGCAATCAGCCTCGTTACGGTTTCAGTGACCGCACATCAACGTGTGGATGCCTCGTGTGCGTGGCTGAAGCCTGGACGAATAGGGAGGGTGAGTGCCTGGTGAAGGCCGCTCCATGCCGGACGGCTAACTCAGGCTGCACACTCAGACGCTAATTTGTCAGTCCTACCCCTGGTACCACAGCCGTCGTTAGAGACTCCTCACGAAAGCTGGGATCCTATAGCCGGCCTTGCTTCCTTTGAGTCAGAAGTTGGTGTGCCTTCCACGCGAATACTCAAGTCTTACAGATGCGTCTCGTTTAGTATTCTTTCTTCTTTTGCCGGGGAAAGAACATCAAAGCAAGCAAAATAACAAATATCTGATCACACTGATGATCATTTCAGTATGTGCACAGTGATCAGTGCGTGATAATTCGCGCACAGTGCTTGCGCGCGAAAAACCTGATGGGGTGAGAATATGGCTAATCAGAGATAAGCCGCTGTCTACTTTACATTATTTATTTATTTATTTATTTATTTATTTATTTATTTAGTTATTTAGTTATTTCCTCAAAGGTCTCTTGTTGAGACATTACATGAGGGAGTGGGTGGTGAACGGCAAACAAAGATACTACAAGTTACAGTGGGATATTTTTGATGACCTGCTTGGGATCAAGTAGGTCGATGATAGCGGCAACTTCGGTGGGCAGGCCATTCCAGTCTCGTGTTGTTCGCAGAAAAAACTTGATGCTCAAACTTAATGACACTTACACGTTTTAATATGCTCGATGGTATTATTACGATACCATCAACAGATGCTCAATGGACGAGCCGTGGCGAAAAAGACGATGAGGTCCCTGGGCTCTTGGCGCGAGTGCGTGACTTCCTGGCGCTCTGGCTCCAGTGTAGATATACCGTAAGTAGTCTCTTTTGGCTGTGTCTTTCCACATGTAACATTTTGGGAGAGGTTTGGGAATCCCGTCATCGCCACGGAGCTCCGCAGTGGTCGGTAGATCGAGCTTGTCACAATGGCTCCCGGTCAAGCGACCGCACCAGCCACGGCTGCGGCTCGTGAGTTGGTGGGACCCAACGATTATGCTCGCCAATGTCATCTTTTATCTCAGCGGCACCCCACGCGTGTGGCTCCAAACGTATGAAAACGAGGTCACTAGATGCGTCATTTTCAACGATACCTAAACCGGTATCAGCCAACGACGATGTGCAACTTGTCAATCTTCTAAAGATGCTTGTCAGCGTCATCAGATCTCTAATCGCCGGTCGCCAGACACCAGCAGCGTCAGCAGCAGAGCAACTTTTGGAGGCACTCGTTCCTGTCCTCGACGGCCTTCGCTAGACGTTTTACCGGAAACAATTCCAACAGTTGTCAGCAGCCTCGCCCCTTTGTGCTGCAATGGAATGTCAGGTCGATGCGACCGCGGCACGCGGATTTAGTCCTTCGACTCATCGCTATGAAGACTCCACCAGACGTTATAGCGCTTCAGGAAACTAACGTAAGGAAAGACGAATATCGATTGCCAGGCTTCGTGGGTGTCCACAGTAACACTCGATGCGCGGAACCAGCTTGTGGCTCTTTCCAGTGCGTGGAGGAGGCGCATACGCCCAATGCTTCAAAAGCATCAGTGTACGTTCGTGCTGACTTGGACTTCGCGGTTATTGACACAGACGGCATCTGTGACGATGAGTTTGAGTGTGTAGCTGTTACTGTGAGCCTCAGAGGTGTGTGTACGACGGTGGCAAGCATATACAACAGGCCTACACGTTCTTCCGATACCTCGCTACTTGAGAGCTTATTGTCTCGGTGTGGGGCATCGTTTGTGTTATGCGGAGATTTTAATGCCCACCATCCACGATGGTGTAGCCGTCCCCAAGACAATCGTGGGACAGAGATTAACGAGATCATTATCAAGAATGATCTCCAATTACTGAATGACGGTTCACCTACATTTATAGGTAGAGGAAAGGAGCATTCCACTATAGACCTTGCGATATCAACGAGAGATGTGTGCTTAGCCTGGTCATGTGAACCCGACCCGTGGGGCTCAGATCACCTTCCCATTTGGTTAACACCAACACATACTGCGGGTCGCCAGGATGTCGTTTATACAGTGACTAACTGGGACAAGTTCCGACAGCTGATCTCAGAGGCACCATCTCAAGACAGCCTATTTAAACTTATGAGTGAGTGCTTACGAAAAGCTACAGTACAACGACGACGGAGTATCGGCAAACCAAATCCCGATCTAAAGCTTTTGCGGCTCCGCGCATGTCGACGGCGCGCTTATAGACGGGCACAGCGCTCTAAACGACGCACCGACTGGACTATATACAATCGCATTGATGCAGCCATACGGCGGCATACAAAACAGCTTCGTCGAAAGAGCTGGGAAGCTTTGTGTAGTTCGTTGCACACTGGAAGTGGTTTTGGAAATGTATGGCGCATACTGAAGGCTCTCGGCACTCCTCAAATCTGCAAGAATCCTACGGCTGCATTGAGCATAGCGACTAACCAGTCACCAAAAGTAATAGCGGAGGCATTCGCAGACATTTTCGTCTCTTCTGCATCCAGTGACACCACAATTAGCGACCTTCGTTCTTCGACAAGTCACAGCACCATAACCGCTTCCTACGGTCCAGCCTGCCAGATGGATGAGGCAGATTTCACTCTTGAGGAGCTGCGACACGCGCTGAGCCTCTCCAAACGTCGCACTGCTCCAGGCGAAGATGGTGTGACGTACCAAGCATTGCGGAACGTTGATAAGAGTTTCCATGACCGTATATTGGACGAGTATAATGAAGTATGGAGAGCCGGTGTAATCCCTGCTGAATGGAAATCGTCCGTGGTAATACCAATTTTAAAGCCCGGGCGTCCTGCAAGGCACCTAAAGTCCTACCGACCAATATCCATAACTTCAAATGTCATCAAGTTAATGGAGCGAATGGTCTTGTTTCGTTTAGATGTCAGGCTAGAGGAGCTGAATTTTTTCCCTGATGTCATGAGTGGCTTTCGGCGCCGCCGTTCGGCTCTGGACAGCATATCAGACCTTGTCTCAGCACTCGAATTTGCTAAAGAAAACAAGCACTCTGCCTACATGCTCTTCCTAGACATACAGCAAGCTTTCGACTCAGTTCCGCATAAGGCGATTATTTTCGCTCTTGCAACCGCGGGAATTTCGGGTCGTCTGCTACAATTTGTGCATAATTTTCTATCGGAGCGCCGTATGAAAGTGCGTGTCGGAGGAGTAACTAGTGAATACCGAAATGTGAAGTGCGGTGTGCCACAGGGCAGCGTATTATCGCCGCTTTTGTTTAACACCGTACTCGCCGCACTTCCAAGTCGTTTGCCTCGGGACACTGATTTCCCTGTGAGCATAGCTGTCTACGCAGATGACATTGCTCTGTAGATAAGCGGCCCTTCGCACCTTGGTCCGCGGCTTCGTGCAAGCTTGCAAAGAGCTCTCAACGCTACTTCGGAGTATTTGGGTGAAGTTGGCCTGCTCATATCACCTGCTAAGTCGGCTGCAATAGCATATCACCCTAAACAACGCGCTCGTCGAACGATGAGCCGACTGTATCTTGACGAAACGCCTATAAACTGGGTGCGACAACACCGTTATTTGGGGTTAATTGTGGATGATCGCATCTCTTGGCGTCCTGCCGTTAAATCTGTACGACGCAAATCGCACTCCCTCCTTAAGTATGTGGCCGCCTTGACTGCTCGAGGTGCTGGCTGCGACCAAACAACGGCTCTTCAGGTGTACCAGTCATCTGTACTCTCAGGCATGCTGTACGCATTACCAATTTTGAACATACCACATAGTTTGATGTCCCAACTGGAGCGAGATCATCGCGTTGCCCTTCGACTAATGCTTGGATTACCTCGTGAGGCGCAATCTATTGCATTACTCACTGAAGCGCATCAGTTACCCCTGAGGCTGCAAGCAGATCAGAGAGCTCTGTATCATATTGAGCGTCTGCACCGCGCATCGAATGGTCAATCGCTCCTTGATCGTCTCATTAACCGCCCGTTATCTCGAATGGGAAAAATGGCGGCTTTATTTATGAATATCACTACCATTTCTGAACATGCTGCTTCAGATACGTCTCCGCCTCCAAAAGGTATCACGAAACACGTACTTCCCATTTACCTCACAATCCCTGACATGCACAAAAAGTCTGATATGGCTGTTTCGGCAATATTCCAATTGGCTCAGTCTCACATGTTCGAAAAGTTTCCAGATTATCTTCAAGTTTTCACAGATGCATCTGTACACAACGACGGTCAAGGCGTCTCTGCAGCTTTTTTCTGCCCTTCAACTAAAGTACGACGTATATTTCAAATACCTCATCCAGTTTCGTCAACAACTGCAGAACTAGCAGCGATTAATGTTGCATTGAAATACGTGCAAGAGGAGTTAACTACATCGAAAGTTGTCATCTTTACGGACTCCCGTGCTGCCCTTAGCAGGTTACAACGCAGTGAGCTTGATTGCCCACTTGTGCGCAGCATTACTGACTCTGCGAGCAAAATTACATCACGTGAGGTATCTGTCGTCGCTCAATGGATACCTTCACACGTAGGAATCGCCGGAAATGAAGAAGCTGATCGGCTCGCTTCAAGTTGCGCTCATAACAACTGTGACTGCCCAGAAATTCTGTGCAAGCTTGATGACGCTCGTCTCCTGATACGTCGCCACCTACTTAAGCAGCATCCAGATCAGCGTGTCGCAAATGGAACGTTCCCACCCCGTGTTCGTGGTCGAGGCTTGCCTCGTCGCGCTAGAGCACAACTGCTCAAGCTGAGGGTTGGTTGCGTGAACGTGCACGAACGTTTATACAAGGGCGTGTGGCAAGTCCATTCTGTGCGTCTTGTGGCTGCTACGAGACACTTCAGCACCTTATATTTGAGTGTCCCGCTTTCAGTGCGCAGCGCATGTCGCTAGTGAGAAACTATCACCTCCTTGGCCTGCGGTGTGCGACACTCGAGGAATGCTTATACCCCAGTGGTTGTGCATCTAAACGTGATCAGGCCCATCGCGCCCTACTAACCTTTCTGGAGCTAACTAACTTAAGTTCACGTTTGTAGCGTGAACGTTCAACATTCTGTAGTAGCGTGACCTTCAGTGACCGGCCCTACTGCGTGTGATCTGTACTGTGTCCTAACGCTTCTTCCTTCGAAGATGGGAAGTGGCGGGTTTAAACACCTTGTAGTGTATATTGTGAACCGACTACCAGTGAAACGGTGATTGCGTGCAGCTATACTTGGCGTCTCATCGTGGAGCGCACAATTAGCCGCGTAGCTAACTAGCCATGGATGTGATTGATAATTGTGGAGGCTGTTCGATGCGGCGTCACTTTAATTCCGGCTGCAGAGTAGAAACTCGGCGGAACAACGAGCTAGTGTACTGTGTTCTACTTTAGTCTTTATATTTGTCCTGTTGCTCTTCCTTTCCTCTTTCCTCCCTTCCTTCCTATCTTCCATTTCTGTGTTGCTGTCACCTCCCTTCAGAAGAGTAGGCAGGCGTTGTGCCCCTTCCGGTGGCAGTTGCCAGCCTGCTCCTCGCCTTCCCTTTCCTGTTAACTATATATATGTGTATATGTGTTCAAAACAAATAATAATAATAATACGCGAACTGCTCGGTGATCCATTTGGGTGCAAGTGTGCCGCGAGAAAGGCTCTTGCGACTCGTGTATTGTGATCTACAGAGCCGTACATTTCTTACATTCAAGACATCCTGGTTCTTCGCCGCAAAGCTGGCGACTAGATGTCTGAAGCAAATATGAACTATCATGAAGCTATCACGCGCTTGTAAAAGAAAAAAATGTCGATTAATTAACTACCGCATGACAATGCCTCCGACACAGAGGGGTGGAAGACGTGCATGAAGCGCACATACACAAACCGTGTGGGGGAAACAATTGCTCAGGAACGACACCGTGTGGTTTGGTAAGCCGATCCTGCACTCTTGAAGTTATTCAACATATGACAAACCCAAGTTTCTAGGCAGTCAGTAGTGGAGAAAAAATTAATGAATTGAAAGAAACAAGAATAGCACGCTAAAAAAACATGAAGCAACATTTAACAAAACCTAATAATCATTTCAGCATTTCTCCAACGTTAATGCTGGTAGGCTGCACAAAATTAAGACGCGCAAGATGGTGGACTAGAAGCAGCTAATTTAGACCATGCCGGATGCCGCGTCTATTTGATACAGTGTAATGGGAACAGCTTTGGCTACACACTGTTGTCCGTTGGCTCTACGGAATATACTCGCTCTACGAACAGAAACGTAAAGTAAATAGAGCATCAAGTGTTTCATAGAAGAAGCAACTGAAGAGCGAACCGCCTCCCTTGGGAAGCCCATGCGCAAGTGCTAACGGGTCATCGAGCACACAAAACGGTTGAAAGGAAGCACAAGGGGCGCGGTGACACGGTAAATTGCAAAGAAGGTGCGAACCTAATGGCGCATCTCTTCCTTATTTGCGCCAGCAAGTCCTCTGCGCTGATGAGAAAATTCCTCGTGCGGAAAGGGACACATTCGAGTTCTGCTGTCAATTCACTGTACCTGCACCGGCTTCGCAATGGCTTTCTTAAGGCAGTAATTTGTTCAACGCGATGGTCGTCAGCTGGCCGTGTGCGCTCACTGTGGGAGCGATTCTGGCATAGCAGCACTAAGGGCTGAAAAAAAAATATTGCTTTCACGCCACCTAAACTGAAAGTGAACATAGCGTGAAACGTAGCGCTGCCGTTACAGGCCTCGAGGCAAATAATCACAGCACGTCATGGACGTCAGTCAATCACGTGCTGCGCCAAGAGCGCGAAATGTTATTTCTTCTCCTTTTACTTAAATCTATCTATCTATCTATCTATCTATCTATCTATCTATCTATCTATCTATCTATCTATCTATCTATCTATCTATCTATCTATCTATCTATCTATCTATCTATCTATCTATCTATCTATCTATCTATCTATCTATCTATCTATCTATCTATCTATCTATCTATCGTACGTCCATCCGTCCGTCTGTCTGACTCTCTTTTCCTTTTGGCCAGAAGACATTGTTGTGAACGAATACATAATGGACAACGCAGCATGTTGTGCCACGTCGAAATGAGCCACAAACGCTATTGAAGAGAGCTTAAATAACTAAGAATGGGAGCAGAGTAAACCAACGCAGCCGAGCTTACATCTCCGCTAACATGGGAGCAAACAGCGCGCCTCCCATGCACGCCATTCTGCTGAGGTCTTCATTCGCTAGGATCTGCTTTCCATGACACAACGCTATGATTAAGTTCTCTCTTTGCACCAAAGAACCGCCTTGCTACGGCACAGTTCACGCGTCTGATGACGGCGGCGTCGCTTGCACGGCTGGCGTTACTATCGCAATTACGCATACAACGATAAGAAAAGCAGCGGCAAACAAACAGAAAGAAATTACATGGCTGGGTCTTCTCAAGCGTGCACATACGCGTCCTTGATAAATGGCACTTATCGCTTTCCCAGCACTGCAACAGGATCTGAATTCTCGCCGCGGCGCTGACGCGAATTTCGGCTTCTGGAGAAGATTAGCCTGAGTAGCGTTTCATATGTTGCGAGGCTCCATTTCGTTCGCGCGACCTTCGTGTTTCTTCTATACGGTACTTTTTCCGTATTAGGTTCTTTCTGTTTCTTCCGGGGAAGAAGCAAGGGAACGTCATCTTGCTCACGCATCGGCTGCTACTTTGCTTTTCACTTTTGACGCTTGACAGGACATAAGGGCAAAGATGAAAATCAATCTAGATTGCTGGATTAGTGTTCCAGAAACTTCGTAACTTTGGTTGTTAATACTTTCTTGGTATTTACGTTCCGAAATCAGTAAATTATTACGTGGCACGCCGTATTGGGGGATTCCAGACTAATTTTGACCGCCTGGGATTCTTTAACATGAACACAATGCACGCTACATTGGCGTCCTTTCACTTAGCCCTGATCGAAATGCGGCGGCCGCGGCAGTGATTCGATCGCGCGCCCTTGGGCTTCGCAGCGCACTGCCGCAGCCACTACGAAACCATGGAGGGTAACTTTTGCTTTATGCGGAGAAGTGGCTTAGTTCAACAGAAAATTCTGGATACGACAGTATGCACAAAGCTATATATCTAAATTCTCAACGCTGGCAGAAAATGCCATCTCTTACGTAGCTGCGTCTCGAATCTTGAAGGCCGTGGTTTTCTGGGAAGCCAAACTTAATTAGGCGTCCGCTATCTACGGAGTGCCTCATGATCAGATTGCGCTTTTGGCGCGCGAAATCACAGCCCTTTGAGTCGTACGGCCGCAAAGCGAGTGTGATACTTTCTTATAAAAAGCGATGACACAATAGTTTGAATAGGTAGCATCATACAGTGCTTCTGCGGAATATTGTAATAATATTCTTCTAACAGCGTGGTTCGCTTCTTCTATTATCATTTGCTAACCACAGTTCAGTGATTATAAGAGAAGGAGTCTTGGCACGTTACGCGAATAGAGCAGTTACATCAATTCACAATAGTGGTGCTGATCATGTCCCATATTTCATTGCTTACTAAACTCCTTTTCCGTGTGAAAGTGACGCGTCAAACAGGTCGAAGCACCTGTAGTGTAATAAGTTAGCTTTAGTAATTGCCTACGTTTAGTAGCCCTTTAAAATACTTGCTTTCCGGTGAAAGGGTAAAGGGCAATAAAATCTAAAAGCAATACAAGGAAACACACCCATAAAGCTTAATTATTCTAGGAAATAACGTCAAATAAGTGCTGGTTGAAAAGTAGCTTGCAGTATGGAATTGATTTATTTATTTATTGCGCAAGTATTCTAAATGTTTCTTTGGCGACTGTAGTAGACAGTTCGCGTGTTTTGTAACCGTACGGCGGCTCTTTCCTGTATTCGGGCGTAGCTGACAAGAAAGGAAGTCGCAGCTATGTTGTCTCCATGGGGAACACTGAAAAGAAGCTACAGTGTTCTTTCCCTTTATATACCACGCTCGACTATGTGCGATAGCATTACAATATGCGTCCGCTAATCTCGCTGTCGCGGCGTAGATGTCTACATGGTGCTCTATACACGTTCTGGGCCTGTATGGGTACAAGTTTTACTGGAGCCACAGATAAATGAAAGGCATTTATTTTCTTATTCCTGTGCAGGAGATATCGCTTGAATTTTGCGGATTTTCCTTGCGCCTCCCCACCTCGCCCAACTTTAGTTTAAATGAGTTGAAAAAACGAGTTGGCGCGCTTAGATGGCGGCAGCCACTCCTTGTCGCGTGGAAGACAGAACGAAATCACTATAGCGCGCCGAAAGAACACTGAATAAAGCGGAAGAACGTGAACGTGTGCAAATATTCTCGACGGAAATATTGCTGCTTATTACTTTCTCAGCACTACGCAGCACTGCGCCATGATTTTTTTTTTCTGTGTTAGTATAGATCCGGATTGGAAAGAACGGAAGGACATGGACGTTTTTTTTCTTTTTAGATAAGGAATCAATAGGCTTCAACACCGCAGACAAGTAAGGAGGTGATAACGCAAGCTGCTCTCAGGGCTTGACCGGCGGTGACCTCGGAGACGGGACTAAAGGCGGGGGGGGGGGGGGGGCGCTCTTTTGCCAGCCATTTTCGGTTTCAAGGAGCCTTCCAAGGGTAACTAATTGTTCGCGTAGCTCCCACATGAACAGCACTATTGAAAATTTGATCTTTGGGATAGGTACTGTCGAGGACAGACCCCAAAGTACTCATTTGCTGTAGCCATCTATTGTGGATAATTAGAAATTTAATTATCGTAACCCGTTGATTACGCACGTAATTGCGGAAATCGCTGCATATCTAGAGGCTACCAATCCGTACACACGAATGGTAAAGATAGCGTTACCGTGATTTATATTTTTATAGTTTTAGAAATGTGGTGCAACTAAAGTAAAGAAAGAAAAGCCCGTGTATATATATATATATATATATATATATATATATATATATATATATATATATATATATATATATATATATATATATATATAGGTGCGCAATGAAGCATGCCTGTTTAACAGAAAAAAACAATAGATATTAAATTAAATAAATAACACTCGCATAAATGAGCAGGACAAAACAGGGCTTAATCATCACTGGCGATTTTATCATGAGGCTGCTGACCAGTGAAGCCCTTCCGCGAGTATTGGCGTACAGGTGTCGGCGTAAATCCGGGAGTAGCGTTGTGACACATTTGCAGAAACGAGACCAATTTATATCGACCACGGAGAGTGTCCTGATTGAGGCATTTTCCATTTAGTTATAAGCCTCACCTCTCTCTCTCCTTTCTTTACTTCTATGAGGCCATTTGCACTATGACTGGAGGTCAGTGGCCTCTACGCCATCGAAATGAAATTGGCTTTTTCCGCTGCTCGCACGTATTTGGAATTCCTTACGTTGCCAGTAAGAGGATGTTGAGCGCGTTTCCGAGCAGAAGCCGAGGGAGGTAGTGGGTGTCAGGAGCCCCTATTAAGGCAGCAGAGCCTAAGGTGCGCGCTCGGAAGTTTCGGTCCATCCGCAATTAATGGAAGCGCCGTTAGCCGAGATAATGGAGATCGAAAGAAGGAAGCTTTGTATTGCGCATTTGTGTTCTCCGCTTTAGGCTCCTTTATTTATTTATTTTTTACTTTTCTGAGGAAGCGACTGTAATGTGCGCACCTGATGGGTAATTACTATCCCTGCTTCTCTCGCTTTTTTTTTTTTGTCAAATTCTTGTCTAAGCTTGGTTATGCTAGAACTTCAGCGCGGTTAAATTTGACGCTAATGTTTTCGCTCCTGATTGCCAACTTTGAGCAAATCATTAGGAAGAGTTAATGGCCAGGAGCCGGCAAGGAATTACCTAATAATACAGGAAAAGAAAAACTAACCAGGAACTTTTTTTAGTCAATCATATGGACGTATATTACCTCTTTTCTATAAATGAGGAAGGCTTACATAATTTATGTTGCCGCTCTCACTATTCCGCAAGCTGCGCGGCAGCTTACTGCACTATGTGCCCCTTGAAATCGAGTCTGAGGATCGCTCTCCAAATAAGCAATGCGTAGCGACGCAGTGGCTGCATATACGTTGGCATCGAATTTGATGTAGTTTGATACCACAGTGCCCTGCATCGGTACCGCGTCTCAGCATTTTATGCGTTTGATTCATTGTGGATAACAAAATGGCGCGCATAAACTCCAGACACTGTTGCGCTGATATGAGACATTGCCTGTGCTTTTCTGCGCTCTTTCGTTACTCCATATAAATTTGTTCGTCTCACTATCGTTTTTATGGTCTTCGAATTTCAGGTTGCACATAGCTCCGCAAGCGCAGACCTTCCAGGCTGCATCATATTGCCTACCGGAAACGGCATGCTCAGCGCTAACTTCAAATTTCGGTAGGCCTGCACGACTATACAGCGAATTTCTTGGTTTCCACCTCGACATTGCTGATACTGTTTTGTGTGTTGTTGTTTATTCTTTTTCAACATGCATAGCACGCACGTAGCCTCGTCTTTCTCCGGTAGCCGTTCGACCTGGTGTTCCGCCTGGTTATTCCGAACCCTTCCAGACGCGTAGGAAGTATGCTCCCGTTTTCTCATATATAAGCGACTACTGCTTTATGAAGCTCCAGGAGACGCGTTCCGAATCACCAGTTAACGCACAGCGAATAGAGACATGAAATTTATTGCGATTGATAGCAAATCTTTACCCGATGCGAAAGCGTTAGGCTTATTTCACTTGCCAGTCGCCATTGTGCATGTTCCTATGCAGCGAGTCCACAGACATCGGAGCGCTTGGAATGAAAGCGCGTATAGACGACCTCTTGCATCCGCGATGTGGCAGCAGTGTGTTCATGACCCCAGGGAACTTCCGATCAGCCATTTTGGACAGTCCAGTTAGCCAAGAAAAAAGAAGTATTTTGTCGCATAGTATACTCCAGGCACATATTCTTGGTGTTTTCAGATATAAGGAACGTGCGCTGAACATCAAGCTCACGTATGGGCTTTTTTCGTTGCACTTAACACTACAATTCACGTGTCAAACGTTCCAACTCTGCAGCAAAACTGGTGCCAGCTGGAGGGTCCTATAAGTTTATAGGCTATTGTAACATATGCCACTACTGCGGGTTTAACCGGAAGTCTTCTGGGAACTCTGTTTCTAATCATGAAAATGGTCTATACGGCAGCAACCGAAAGGCAGTGGTCTGCGCATGCCTGGCGGGCTTCTCAGCGTCCCGAGGGCACGACGTCATTTAAACTCTCGGATTGAGAGTGCTAGCCCGATTCATCGTAGGTGCCATCAAAAGCATAGAGCTCCCTAGAATATACTCGAGAGAGCTCTGGCACTGCAACTGTTGAGTCACCCTGGGAATGATGGGAAGCACATGGATATGCCCGATCTTCTTGCTTGTGGATTCAAACGTTCTTGTAGCTTTGTTTATTACGCTTTGTACGCCTTCATTGTCGGAAATTTCAGAGCAATCTGCAATGTTCGAAGTGAAGAAGGCGCTGCGGAAACGCATAATCGCTACTAATTGCAACGGTTTAGCTAGTCGAGGTAGACAAATCGCAACGCGCCCAGCGCCTCAAGGCACTGGCTTGCCCGCGATAAATTCATAAGGGCGTTTCATATCGCTTGTACCATATCGGGCTTCTGTGCTAGAGGTCCTATGTTCGAATCCTGCTGTCGCACAATATTAATAATGTTTATTTGGTTATTTATTACGCAATACATTCTTGAAAATGACGAGTTTTCAAAGTCACGAAGCCGTTGGAAGTCAGGACGATAAAGTTTAGGCAAATCCATGTACTTCCTATAATTACCATGTTGGCTCAACCGCTCCCATTAGAGCTCCCGTAGACACTAGCGCCAGAGTTCCCTCTGTGGTTTAATACGCATGCTTTACCGGCGCGTAAAACAGACATCGTCTACAGAGAAAAACACAACACTCGTAAGCGTCACTGCAGATTGTTAGCCACGTCAGTATCTTTGCATTCTGCTGATATGGGCTTCTTTGACTCGTGCGCCTCATGAAAATAGAGGGAGAAAGGGTAAGAAAAAAAAAAACTGGCGTTTTACCTTCCAGAACAACGATCTGATTTTGAGGCACGCCGTATAGCAGGGCACTCCCATTTCAGTTTGACCACGTGGCGTTAATTAAAGTGCAAATAAATCTATCTACACGAGCGTTTATTGTATTTCACCCCCATAACAATGAGGCCGTGATAGAACGCGCACCCTCGACCTCAGCAAAGCAATGCCACAGTCGCTGGCCTAGCGCGACCGGTCTAAAAGGAAGACTAACATATAACAATGTTTCGTGCATCTTTTGCGCGTGTGCGAAAAACATTCAGTCTTCGATGCTTTTCTTTAACTAAACAGTTGGTACTGTGGTGCTTGTGTGTGTGTGTGTAGGTTCTTTTTTCTTTCTGTGTGGTGTCTGCTTTGGCGCAGCTACAATAATCTGTAGTTGGTGTCGTCGCGAGCCCTGCAGCTTTAATTCCTGACGGCCGTGCTCTCGGCGACCTCGGACTGACGCGGAGGAACGCACTGCGAGACATGTCGCACAAGAGCCACCCGACTGTACGGCATCGCATCAATGTGCCCGCGCGCAGTATTGCAGAGCTTGAAAGCACCAACAAAAAGAATTGGTGAGTTGTAGTTGTGTCCCAAGGCGCTTTGTTCTGCTGCTTAATTGGCATTATAGTCGAAACCGCGGCGAGTAGTCTGCGTTATAACTGCACCTCGTGATCGTCCCGTTGTTTAGCGTAATGCTTTCCGCGAACGCTGCCCCGCGCCTACAATGCTTGCCAATTTATAGATTCGTTTTGTCAGAGTGCCGTTCGAGTGCATATGCAAGAACGTGCTGTTGGTCTAGTTGATCTGGCATAATGTTTTCTTTTTTTCCGACGCAGAAATTGGAAACCACATTTTGTGGGGAATGCGCTGTCATGTTTTGTTCATGTAATTGTCTCCTTTTCTTGGCTGGAAAATAACAAGTCTTCTTTTGTTTTGGCTTTGTAATGTCGGGTATGTTTCGATGCGACAGCAGACATATGCTATTTTCGATGCCGAGAATGTCATGGCATGCTGCTGCCACGTAGAGCCTCGTTGTTCCTCGGTAACCGTCAGGTGCTCAATCGCCTTCTTTTATTTGAAGCCGGCTTTCTCCATAAATTATTCAGGTTCATGTGTTACGGTTCGGCGCAGTACATCCTGTCGGTTGATTCCCCGCACATGGACTCAACTGAGTTGCAGGCTTGTTTAATATGGGCATCTGATCGGTGTCCAGACTGTCCCCACCATCACATCCCTCCCCCCTCCCCATTCTCCATTTACCAGCAGGCTACCTCTCACAAGGTATATGAGCTAAGCTTCCATAAAAATGTCCCATACGTTAAGGCCATCCATCGTAGTTCATAAATATTGGCGCCATATGCGCGACGTGGTTATACTTCCGATGGCACGAAGCCTAGTGTGACATTGCATCCCCGCAGAAGTGAAAAATGGAGTCACATTTTGAATTGCGCTCGGTACTGTAGCGTCAAAATAATACATGCACGCGCATGCGCACGTGGATGCGCGTGCGTGCACATCTGTTGCGAAATTACCGGATCGTGTCCGACAATGGCTTTCGAAGTCGTAGCGGGCCGCCGAGTTGCAGATGGGCCCCACAGCCAGACAGAGACGACTTGGGCAGAGGCGAAAAAAAGGTCAGACAAGGTTACCCTTGTATCTACATTTACGAGCAAAACAAAAGGACCCTTGTGAGCGCGTGCCGAAGTGGCCCCCCATCGACTACCGTGGCGATTGGACACGCCAGGCATCGATACAATCGCAGTGCAGATGTTCGCTCTGTATCAAGCATCAGCGTGAACGTCGTTCGCTTTCTCCGATGCTTCGCAGTACATTTTTGCGAGTTTTGCGCGATTCACCGCTATTTGGGGCGAGCTCGACTCATTGATTTCCCTCAGCATTGGCCACTGTAAGCACATTGGCGCCGTTTCCCTTCATATTGCCGGTACTACCAGGTGCACTTTTGCAACAATCGAGGTGCATTAATATTAGGCGAACTGCACTCCACCTTACTGCTGCATGCCTTTCTGTAAAAGGCTGAACATTGGTGTTAAGATTTTTCAAAATCAATCAAAATGAAACTGTTGACCCGCAGTTCCTTAAAATAAAGAAGACGATGATGACAATATGATGTTCATTATGCTGATAATAATAATAATAATAATAATAATAATAATAATAATAATAATAATAATAATAATAATAATAATAATAATAATAATAATAATAATAATAATAATAATCAACTTGACACGTTGCACGAAAAGGTAAAATTAAGGCATCGCAATTGGCATGCAAGAACGTAGTACAGGAGAAAGAGTTGCTCAGGGCTCAATATTAGCTTCAGCTGTGCACTGCGTCTCCCCTCATTCTTATTTCGCTTGCTTTCTTGCCGATTTCAAAGAATGAAATCAGCGCTAACTGAAAAACCTTTCTTCTACTGTAGCAGCGGTCGCTAGTTTCGTGATCAACAATAGTGGCGTGGAGGCATTCTTTTCGTTTAACAAACGAATCAAGCGTTACAATATGCAGCCTTAGAACAGAGAGATGAAAATGACATAGAGGTAATGAATAAAACCGTAACTAGGCTAGCTCCAGAGGCAGCAATTGAAGTGGGAGGCAAGGCACCTAGGCAACCAGTAGACAAACCCTGCCAAGTAACAAAGGATCTAATAAAGGAAAGACAAAAATGGAGGCGTCCAACTCAAGAGATAAGAATGAATTCGCGGAGCTGTCAAAACTGATTAGCAAGGCGAAAATAACTGATATTCGAAATTATAACGTGAGAAATAACTGACGAAGCTGTCAGAAATCGACGCAGCCGGACATCACTGAGAAGGAAACTTGGCATAGGACAAACCAAGATATATGTACTGAAAGATAAGCAGGGTAATATGATCGGAAATCTCGAAAGTATAGTAAAAACAGCGGAAGAATTCTATGCTGACCTGTACAGTACCCAGAGGACTCAAGATAACTCCATTCGAAACAGTAACGAACAGGATACAGAAACTCCTCCTATAACTAGCGATGAGGTGAGAAGGGCTTTAGAAGACATGAAACAAGGAACAGCGTCAGGAGAAGATGGAATAACAGTCGATTTAAGGAAAGATGGAGGAGACATAATGCTTGGAAAACTGGCAGCTCTCCATACGAAGTGTCTATCGACTGCAATGGTCCCAGAAAACTGGAAAAATGCAAACATTATACGAATCCACAAAAAGAGACACGTTAAAGAATTAAAAATTAGAGGCCCCTTAGCTTACTCCACGTATTATATCAAATATTTAGCAAAATAATCTCCAATAGGATAAAACAACACTGTACTTTATTTAACCAAGGAAACAGACGTACTTCAGGAAGGGATACTCTACAATGGATCACATTCATGTCATTAATCAGGTTATTGAGAAATCCGCAGAATACAATCAGCCTCTATATATGGCTTTCATTGATTACGAAAAGGCATTTGATTCAGTTGAGATACCAGCAGTCATAGAAGCATTACGTAATCAAGCACTACAGACCACTTACGTAAATATCCTGGGAAATATCTACAGAGATTCTATAGCTGCCTTAATTCTCTACAAGTAGGAAGATGTCTATAAAGTAAGGGGTCAGACAGGGAGGCATAATCTCTCCAATGCTATTCAGTGCGTGCCAGGAAGAAATATTGTAGCTATTAAACAAGGAAGATTTAGGAGTAAGGATCGACGGCGAATACCTCAGCAACCTTCGGTTTGCCAATGACATTGTTCTATTCAGCAACACTGCAGACGAGTTACAACAAATGATTGAGGATCTTAACAGAGAGAGTGTAAGAATGGGGTAGAAGATTAATATGCAGAAGACAAAGATAATGATGAATAACCGGGCAAAGGAAAGTGAGTTCAGGATCACCAGTCAGCCTCTAGAGTTTGTGAAGGAGTACGTTTACCTAGGTCAATTAATCACAGGGAATCCTGATCATGAGAAGGAAATTCATAGAAGAATAAAAATGGGTTGAATTGCATACGACCGACATTGTCAGCTATTGACTGGAAGCTTACCATATTCATTGAGATGGAAAATGTATAATCAGTGGATTTTACCAGTGCTGAGATATGGGCAGACACTTGGAGACTGACAAAGGAGATTCAAAGCAAGTTAAGGACCGCACAAAGAGCGATGGAACGAAGAATGCTAGGCATAAGTTTAAGAGACATAAAGAGAGCGGTTTGGATGAGAGAGCAAACGGCTATAGACGATATTCTAATAGACATTAAGAGAAAAAAATGGCGCTGGGCAGGTCATTTAATGTGCAAGTTAGATAACCGTTGGACTATTACGGCTACACAATGGATGCCAAGAGAAGGGAAGCGCAGTAGAGGAAGGCAGAAGACTAGGTGGTGCGATGAAATTAGGAAATTCGCGGGTGCTAGTTGGAATCGGTTGGCGCAGGACAGGTGTAATTGGAGATCGCAGGGAGAGGCCTTCGTCCTGCAGTGGACATAAAATGACCTGATGATGGTGGCGGTGGTGATGACGATGATTATGATTATGATGATGATTCAGAGACGCTAGACCATGAAAAAATATACCTTCAAGCACATTATTTCTCCTTATTATCGTGACTTGAAAACATCGAGTTCTTAAGAAATACTTATTCTAAAGAAATTCTTTTCAGAATTACACGCATTGCTCTCTGTGATTTTACTTTGTTCATCATATACTTCCTGTCGCTTGCGCATGAATGAACGCTTAGCTTCAAGTGTGGTGCGTGTAGTCTGAGAATTTATCTACAAGGCTGCTCTCTCACGTTGCAAAACGGAGCAATACATAATATAAGTACTAGCAATTGAAGATATAAAGATGCTGATAAACATTTATTAAACAAGATTTTAGTCTGTCTTATGCACATTCAAGCCACTGCAGAGACCTTATTTACAGCAGAAGAATACGATATTGCATAGAACTTGGAACGAAGTCAAGCTTTTCTTTTTCGGAAAGATGAAGCGAAGCTTTGTTTTAGATAAGCCCCTAAAAGTGACGCTCAATTGTTGAAAAGGCTTTGAAGAATAAATACTGTTGTTACGTTTATTTACATAGCTTTCATACTATACCTTGTACATGGTAGCAGTTAGCACGAATGGGAAATCAAAAGAACCATAGTCAAGACTTTAGGGACTCTTAAAGGCAAACAATAGAGTGGTGCGCTTTTGACATAGCCCTATTGCGGCAGATTTGTTTCTGTCTGTAGCGCGCAATCTAAGGCAAAATTACATCTTGTATATTTTAGCACGTACTGTACAATTCGAGTGTTCTCTCACATAAAAAAAGGAACCACTTTTAACTTAGCTCAGCATAAAAAAAATAAAGAAAACAACCGGTCGCTGAAAAGGCACTAGCGAGAGAAAGAGTAGAGAAAAAATAAGAAGAAAATAACCAGCAGCAGACAGCACCTATCCGCAGAGGACAAAGCAACGAGAGGGCAAAAACTATACGTTGATTAATCGAAAAAGCTTCTCATTCTACACAAATTTCTCAATGCAGTCCAAACCATACGCCGTTCGTCATTGTGCGCGGAACAGGGGGCTGCGGCGTCCGTTCGATTTTCTTTTTCATTGCTGGGCAGCGAAAACCAGGTTATCAGAAAAATGAATAGATAAGAAGAAAGAAACAATCATACTTTTAGACCTATCTAATACAAGTACGCAGCTGAATATTTCTTGCACGGTATAGGCTTTTAGGTTTACTAGCAGTTGCTATGGCATTGAAGTTTTCTTAACAACTATATACGCCTCTCTACGGTCACTCCTGCTAGAGTGTGCAGATATTTTTGAAATGAACGCAGAATATCTACGCTTCAATTATGCCAAAGATATAATGACACACCTAAAGAGAGAAAAGGAGAACGAGAGAAATGGCCGGGACGTTTACAAGATGACTTTCTCGATGAAAGATTAGGCAAGCTGTAGATGAGCTAAGCTGAAATGTTCCGTTCAACTGGTATAAAAGGCAGCGAAGCTCCACGACAACCTTCCGCCTGTGAGTATGTTATGTGCGTGCTCAGTGAATGTAGTTTACCTGATGAGACACTAATAATTGTTGTGTTTTAAGGTACACACGACACCGCACAACAAACGAAAGTCAAGTCAAATATCGAACCACTGCGCCAGACATTGCAAGAAGTTCGGCAGAGAGGTTCGTTATCGCCAGTGTAATCTACAAGCAACTGGTTTTGAGATACTGTTATAGTTCTAGATAAATACAGATCATTAATACAGATCATTGAAGAAATGGTGGCCCGTGCTTATACCACCGACCATCACCCAACCAACCTTATTACTAGCGGGCTTAGTATATAATTTATGTGCGAATATAACTAGTACAAAGTATTGATAAAGAAAAGCTCGGCAGCATGTTACACTCCGGTAACACGGGGAGGTGAAAGCCTGCTGCACACTTGATAATGCACCGTCTCGTATCGTCGCGTTGCTGCTTTCTCAGTCCGGCTTCTTCGGCTCGTTTTCAACGCTTAGCTGCGGCTTCGCGCGCTCGCATAGCGGTGCAGGCTCGCGCCTACGACGTTTCTCTTCGACTTTACGTTGCGTCCTCTATGCAAGGGATTGAAACGTGTGCTGTTCTGTGTGTTGTATCGAATATTTCAATAATTATATGCACTGTTCGCTTCACTTTGCTGAGCGCTTGTAGCCTCAGCTTTACGGGGGTGTGCGCCATTGTATTTTTTTCTTCTTGCTTAGTGGGGTATGATCCATTCACAAGGTGACGAGGAGGAGGAGGAATAACCTTTCATTTTCGAAACAGTATCCCGGTGTAAGCCCCGGTTCTACTCTCGGTGGGAGGGCTCCTCATTCCAGGAACCCTCTGGCCTTCACTGCCTCCTTGGCCCTGGCGACGAGGCGTCGTTGTAGTTCCAGGTCGTCGGAGACGAGCTTGGCCTCCCACGTTTATTTGAGGTCTTTGCTTTGTCTGCCGTTACAGCAGTCTCTCGGTGGAGGCAATGCGTCTTTGTCTAGATGTCATGGGTATTCGAGGATCAGGTGAGCTAAGGTGTCCGGTACGCCGCACATTGGGCAGTGGTATCCTTGTAGCGTTGGGTAGAGCCTATGCATGAGGATTCTGTGGATGTAAGTATTACTTTGCAGTCTTCTGAGTGTAGTGCTTTCTTCTTTGTAGAACTTTGGGTGAGCTCGTGGGTACACCCTGCGTTCCAGCCGGTGATGTTGAAGGGTCCCTGAGTAGGTGATGGGTACAGTCTCTGCCTCCGCTGACGCAGACCGGGCGTCTTGAGAGTAGGAAGGCCACACATTCATTCATTTCATACCACACATTCAGAGTAGGAAGGGTTGGCCCGGCAGGTGTGGCCTCGGGCCGCGGCGTGTGCCGCTTCGTTCCCCTCCGGCCCCTCGTGCCCAGGAACCCATGTCACGCAGATGTAGGGGATCGGAGTACTGCGGTGTTTCAATATCTTCAGTGCTTCTGTCGACACGCGATCCTTAGCTTAATTCCTGACAGCTGCTTCACAATCGCAGAAGATGACTGCTGCGTCCATGCACGTGGTAGTTGCTAGGGCGATCGCCGTCTCTTCTGCAGTCTCAGGGTTTTGTGCACGGACTGTGGCAGACGCTAGCTCTCTGCCCTGAGAGTCTACAACGCTCAGGGGCGTAAGCTTTTCTTTGCGGGTATTTGGCCGCATTGGTGTATCTGGCGTCCGGATCTTGCCTGTGTCTTCGCCGTAGGGCATCCACTCGGGCTTGTCTTCTTTTTTTGTGGTACGTAGGTTGCATGTTGCGTGGAATTGGGCTATGTACAGGGAGTGGCGGAGGTTTGAAGGAATTCTTTCTTTTCAGTCCGCGGTGGCTATGAAGGTTCACCGTAGCTCAGCCGTTGCAACACGGATGTTACGGTGGGCGTGAGCTTTATTCGTTCTAATTGATTGGCTTTATGAGCTTCAGCTAGTTCTTGCCAGCTGTTGTGTACGCCCATCTTCAGAAGTCTCGTAGTCGAAGCCGTAGATGGTAGGCCCAGGGCGACTTTGATGGCTTCGCATATTTGAATAAAATTGAATAAAATTGAATAAATAAATAAAAAATACACAGTCCAACAGTACATGAATCGCAAAGTTCTGTGCATTAGTTGATTCCACGCACGCATATATAAAGTCAGATATTTTCAACAGCAAAAACAAACAACACATGTAATACGCTGCAAGTACAGAATATTTCCGTCTTCTTATTCGAAAACAAAGTACTAACACTATTAATGTATATATATATATATATATATATATATATATATATATATATATATATATATATATATATATATATATATATATATATATATATATATATATATATATATATATATATATATATATATATATATATATATATATATATATATATATATATATTCACCAAGCTTGTTCAGGTCCACTATGCGTGGACATCCAAAAAACTGAAACACCAAAAAAGTAGTTGAAAGGGCCGACTGTTGGGCTAGTTGGCATGGCATCATGTACAGTTCAACGCCAAGCATACACATACATAGACAGTAAAGACGAGCAAGCGCCGTTTCTCGCCTTCTCTGTCTACGCCCGTGTGTGTGGTTTGCGCTAAAAAAAAATTGTGCTTTGGGCTGCGGTAGGGCTCTACCGAAACTACGACGTGCTGGTTTTTGCTGAAGCTTGCATTGCAAGTGAGGTGTTTACTACACGCAAGTCTGTCGACGTTTTCAGGAACGCCGCCATAAACCGGAACGGGAAGTACATTCATCAACCGAAATCGCAATTTTCCTACTCAATGACCCCTGATACGGAACTAAGCTGCTGACATGGTCGAGGGCATCGTTGAGTCCTTTTACCGCCTAGATTTCGAGTCTGCACCGAATTCTCCCTACGCCGTTCGGCGGGGCGTTGACAGGGTGCGAGGGAGAAATTCAAATTACACGCACTCCCGGTACGCGCCTCAGCGTATGCCCAGAGTGGCCCGGCGGAAACGTTGTCAAACTGGCGCGACAAATCACGTTGGCCTGATGAATATTAATATCCGCGGGAGTGCGAACGCGGCCATCATTTATCAAAAGCCTAGACACGCGCGGTGGTCTCGCGCAAGCGCGCACTGACGCCAACCGCTGATACGGTGGCGTCGGCGAATATGTCAAAGCACAGCCTCGTCGGTCGACCCCCACGCTGACGTAGAATTAAATATTTGTAGCAGTTCCTCGGAGTCTCTGAGCTCGCTGTTCTCTGTTCAGCAGTTTATTTGCACCCGCATGATACCAAGCAGCTGCCCTCTGTTACCTCTAACGAGCTAAGTTGGCTACAGTCGGCTACCGCACGCACGAATTATTAACATAGAGCAACGCTGGGATCCACGACGGCGGCTCGAGAGGTTTATGTCGTCCAACTTACTTTGCTGCCTTCTTAACACAGCAAACTTGCTCTTGGGCCCTTTCCTTCGTCTGCGGGCGCTGATGAAAAAGTGTATACATATCTACTGAGTCCTACGATAAACATTAAATGCGCTTACCTGCATTATACCCTTTTGTACCCTTCCCTCCGTTTATTGAGAAATTTCATTCTACTCTCTCTAAATCTTCCATCCACACCCCCCGTTTCCCCATCTTTGCCACCTATAGGTGTACATATTTCTATGAAACACCACTGTCAACAAGTGAGACGCGAGTAAGCTCGCGCTAACAAGAGCGCATTCTTTTGTTTTCCTCATTCTAGAATCCGTGTAACTTCATTACCTTAAAAGGACGTCTTGTTGGGCGAGTTGGTCACAATTAATCTTGGGTACTAGGCGCGAACACACATGAGAAACAATGAAGGAGACGGGACAGAGCACCACTTACAAATGCCGTCGCATATACGTGTCGCGCAGTTGTAAGTGGCGCTCTGTCCCGTATCCTTCCTTGTTTCTTGTGTGTGTTCGAGCCTAGTACCCAGGATGAACTTCATTATGATTGCGATAATTTGGCTTTGTGTTCGGCCTGCACCATATATTGCGACCAGGTAAGTACTGCTGCAATACTTTTCTCCTGAAGCTTTGTGTGTAAAAGTGGTCCTACTTTTTAACTTCCTTCTCGCGTTTGAATTGTCCACGATGTTACAGTGATGATGCATGAGAGGCGCAGGCGCGAGTACTATTGCCTATAGTGTGGATTCGGTGTGCGTTCGGTGTGGTTCGGTGTGCGATTCGGTGTGGTGGACACGTTCTCGCCCTTTACGCTAGGTATACTTGTTGTGAAAGACGAGTTTTCGGAATGCGTTGCCAGATGGCGTTGCCAGATGGCGTGGTCTAGTGTTCCTGTATATGCACCCGCAGGGAGCCGAGGCGCGCATAACTTTTCCGGCGCCCCTCGCACCGCTATTCGCCGAGCGCGATCACGTTGTGCAAAATGACGTCAAATGATCAACTTCGTGCTCCGAAGCAAACTTTCCGGAAACGGCGCCGACTCGTTTCTGTCAGTTCCATCGAAATTTCAATCAGCGGACCGTCGAGCGTGCGTAGCAACGATCGGCTCCTGGTTGCAGGTACGGTATTCGAGGATATTAAGTTAATGATTTGGTGAAGTGCTACGACGCAGACAATTTTGACTCTTGTATTCCAGTATGACGGGTTGCAGCGCACCAATCCACACAAATCGCGCGGAAGGTGGCAGAGCTTTTTACGCGGTGCCGTGAGGACGGACGAGACCGGCCGGCTAGCTCCGAAAGGGACCAGGATATGCGAGGTGAGTTCGGCTTGTTTACAGAGGTGAGTTCGGCTTGCTTACACTAAAGCGGCATTTATCTCGAGTAACGCTCCTGTACACGCTGAAATGCGTACGCCTGGTATGAGAGGTCATTTGTGCAATTTTTGGTGCATATGTGCAGCGCGACACAGACGCGGTACAAAGAAAGAACGACACGTCTGTGTCGCGTTGCACATGTACGGCAAGAACGTTAACTTACGAGCTCGCTCAATTAGCTTTGTTGCTTATGCGATTGTTCTGACTATGCGTCTTCGGAAAAGTGTGTTGAGAACAGTGTAAATACTAGCAGGTAGAATTTGCCCGATGCACCCTGGCTTTTCTCTGCTCCGCCGGCGTTCTGACTTTTCATGTAAAGTTGATTGATGTGCTGGTGTTCATTGTTTTGTAGTAAGGGAAACACTGTGCGCTCCCGCTTATGAGACAGCTTCGATAGCTTCAGCATTTACCACCCGCAATATGTTGTTTGTTCGATCAACCTCACTCGACGTGAGGAATGTGAAATTATTTTTGTACGTTTTATAAGCGCTGTGTTATAGTAAATTAACCTAAGTAGTATGTAGAGATAAAGAAAAATGTGTTGTCATAGTACCGTCTACAGTGTGTGAATAATTACTTTGCCAGTTTGTCCTCTTATGTGAATAGTCCAATAAAAATAATCTGTTGTTACTCTTAACAACATTTTGCCTTTCCAGTTGCTTTGAATTCTGCCCCCCCCCCCCCCCCCAAGGCTCCAAGAACCAGCACTCATCCCCTGCTGCCACCAGCCATTGCTCATCCATTCCCTTGCACGAAATAAATTTCATATAGAAGCTTGTGCATCTTGAATCTTTTTCCACTTGCAAATTTGCTGCTACGAAGCAGCTGTTAAGTTTGCGGTATGAATCGTAAAAATAAGCTTTGCATGAGATGTGCGCATGTGAACATTTGAAATTCGTTTAAATTTACGTGTATGCACCGCATATGTCGAAAACGTGCAGCTGCTGCGAACGACGTTTAGTGACGAATGACGATCAACGGTCACTGACATAATTGCAGGCACGGAAGTTCTGTTGGCGACATTCATTATTCGTCTCGTTTCGGCAGCCAAAATGTGCTCACTTAATTGTCTACCACGCGTGTGTGAAGTTTTCTTTAAACACCCTTTGAAACATTTCTTGCGTTCCACCTGCTCGAGAAAACTTCATATGCATGCTGAAAAACATAGCACCGCTTTTTGTTGCAAGGTAATGGACGTTTGCACGCGTGACTTTTGAGCTGTTCGAGCCACGGGCGTAGTCAGGATTTTATTTCGAGGGATGTAGGGCGGTCCTATTCTTTAAATATGCATTCGTGCTTGCGTTTGTATATGTGCGTGTATATATGTACTCACAAACTAAAGATTTCGGGAGGTTGGCACCTCTCCGGCTACGCCAATCGTTCGAGCTTAGCCTGCATTAAAAAGTGTCATCTTGCTCAACGCTTGCGTACAGTTGCCGCATGTAGCTCGCGACAAGCAGACAAAAAAGCAAATGGAACACCGCGCGGCATTTGCCTCCTGCGCGCGCGAGGAGTGGCTCCACTGCAGAGCTGGATCATAAACCGGACCTATGCGCAACTCTGTTCCCTGCGGGAGCATATGCAGGAACACTAGCATGGTCACCACTACCCGTGCCTCTTGCTGTGCAAATGGTTTCCTCTTATCGCTGAACTCCTTTAACGATACCCGCTACGCCAGGCGAGCCTCTGCCATGGCAAGGATATACAAGCGATGCTGTGCGTTGTAACCGTCGCGTGACTTATCGCTCACTAGAACGACTCTCCTCGCTGTACAGAGCACGGGCACAACAGCGTAACAATAATGCTTACAGAACTCGCTCACGGGCTAGTCAATTTTTTTAAGCGATAACTGTAGCGTGAACTCTACGCGAATGTCTCGTTCGCCCTGTGGCCTTTCTTGCGTCCGTCGCGATGACGCTGGGGTCCTGAGAAGGAAATCGTATTCCACGAATACCATATAACATTAACTGGAAACGCAAAATTCGCTTCTAAGGAAATAGGATTAATGTTAACACCGGAGCACGACATGTTTAAAGCTAAGGCGGTGTCAGGTTCCCGATTGGGTATCACCTTGCATGTGCAACAGCATATTGCTTTATAAAGAACTTTTACGGCCGCAGTGTCTCCGCAGTGGCGCCACCATTCATTAAAGTAAGTGAATTTTCCACAAATGTAACTTGTAGGCTTTTGTGACCTGGCTATGTCGTGAGACCTGAGATTTAAATGAATGTTCATGCCCATTTTCGATGTCCGTAACAAAACAACATAGGAAATGCTGTTGTGACGAAACATAAGAATATAAGCGTCTAAAGCTGTCCGTATCAAGGAACAATAAGAACATTTCATGGCGTCATGCTCGTTTTGTATCCTAATACCTATACGAAGCCCGCTAATGCGAGCGTAAATCACATAAAGAAGAGCCCTATTCTAATTGATAAATTAGAAAAAAAAACCCGACCTTAGAATATATAGGGTGGATGTAGGCGCTCATTACCACTCTTATTTTTTTTCAGGCGGAGGTGACGCCTGTATTGATTAGGACAAACGACATGTCGAAAACTTAAATTTGGCGAACAGCGCAGAACGAAAAAAAAAAGGAAAAGCGAGACAGGCAAATGCACACCAAATGCTCGCCTCACTAATTACACCACTTCAAGTAGAAAAGTAGGCGCCATGTTATGTCGATAGTTTGGTTCCTATAGCTCAGCATGCTGATGACTGGACACCGTGATCTGGAGGCGTTAACACGTCGTGCTAGAAGCATACTTCGTGGCACCAGCCTTAATCAGAGGAATGTAAAAAAAAAAGGAAGATGGCTACGAACATTCGAAGCAGAAATGTTGAAGCAGACAGCAAAAATCCCATCACATAATACATTCAAAACACAGAACACCGTTTGTTTATGTTATATGTGAGGTTTATTTGATATTTATAATATTAGTCATATATGATAAGTCGCGTACGCTTCAAGCGAAAACGTCAAGCAGCAGGCGGAGGGGACAAGAGCAAACATTTTTAGTCCACGGAACGCTTAGCCCAGCGCATTAGGACCACGTCTGATTGCTCAACGATCGCTTTTATTTTCTCTTTTTTCATTTCTTCACCACTGTTAGTCTTTTCCCGCCACGATGTCATTGCTCGAAGCACAACTGAAAGCTGCGCTCTTGGGTCGGCGAGAAAATGACCGTTCAGACGGCATATTTCTCTGAATAGTCGTTTGCAATTAGAGAGGAACGGGATCTAAGAGCACTCCTCGTTGCTCCTGCGAATGGTGCGACCGATATTAGACTATAGGTCCCTGAATAGTCAGCAAGAGTCTTGATTTAGAGCCATATTTAAAGCTTCGTGTTCATCCGTCGGTTGGTCCGACCCAGCAGTTGTCTGTACTGAGAAAATCAATGCAGTGCTAGCGTTTTTTCTTCCTACAAAACTATTACTTCTCCTGGAGACCGGCTGGGATTTTATAACTTTCGTAACCCCAGAAAATTGCTTGGGGAACAGTAGGAAAATTGTCGATTTTATGCTTGTTTTTCTTTTCTTTTACTTGTTTTCTGCAATACGGTCTTTTCTCGGTCCTTTTTTTCCCTGTTTTTGCCCTAAGATCGCCTCCCTCAAGGCAGGATAGGAAACAGGCTGCGCGCCTTCTTAACCTCGCTATTTTCTCTTTCTCTCTCTCTGATAATTCGACAAAATATACAGGGGAAAATAATGCCCGCCAATTCGAAAACATGCCTGCAACGAAGATGCAGTTCTCCTTGTCGGCTTCAATCAAACTGTTCAATACTTAACCCTGCAATGCCCAAACCTTGTTCCACATGTCGAAAAATTTGAACATCTGGTTAACCTTTATGTCTGACCCTGGCGAGCACATTCGGACAAGAGGAACAATGGCGTGTTCTTTCAGTAACTGCCTAATAATTGTAGTAAGTAATATATTGTTGATATTGTTTGCTGAACTATATCCACTACTGAAAACTCGTTCCAGCGTATCAGGAACGCTACTGTCTACTGCGCTATAAAAGTACAATGCCTAAATCAAAATTTTGGGGTGTCGAACTGAGCGCAACCTAAATGATACGCTGGACATTGGAGGGTTAATAGTTGTCGCTGGTGCGAGGCGACATTTCTCGTTGCCCAATATCTTGGGACTGTGGTTTCACATATCACAGCTTCAGAAAGACACAATAGCGCTGCTGCGGTTCTTCAAACAATCACCTGCAATCTTGCGCTGATAGTTTTTCATGGCCTCGGCGCCGCCAGTACACATGAACTGCCGACTTCTTCTTCTTTTAATTTTTCACACCCATTTTCATTCTCCAGGCTAGCCAACCACGCTTAGCCTTTCTCATCGTTACTGCCTCTTACTTATTCACTTCTATTCTTTCCTCTACGCGGATACTGCTTGCCCCTTGTTCTTGTCCGTTCTAGTTTTTATTTCAAGTCTTGGGGCCTGCGCAGATCAGTACTTGAAGGAAACAGGTGTGCGCCAGCTGGCGATAACAACGACCCCACTAGCAGGAAATGTAGCTGTCACACATTCAGCGCCCCGCCATGCGAAACATGGCGGTGTATAGCTTGAGCTGACGAGCAAAAGGGAGACAGCGAGAAGAAAAATGAGATGCGCAAGAGGTTATTACGTGCCAGCTCGACGTAAATTGAATTAACTGCAGCCGCAAGCTGCTCTGTATGACGGGGCATGCTCTTCCTCAAGGGAGAATCCGCGAACACACCTTGTCAGCACAGGTAAAACACTCGCCATAATCACTTCATATGATGCCTAACTGGTCTTGAGTTGCCAGCTATCGGAGTACGGGATCATACTGGCACGGGGATGCTTATAGTGCGGATACAGAGGTACCGTTTTCTCTCTTTGCGCATAACTTTACTCTATAAATTGTCCTGTGTAGCGCGAGAATTCCAACATTTAGTAGTTCGCTGCAGTAAAGCTTGAAGCCCCGCCAATGAATAAGTGGTGTAACGAATGAGCGCGGATCACCTGCTTTATGTACAAAAACAAATAAAAGGAAAAATAGCGTAATGCTATGTCGCCCACTGCCTGGTTTCAACACAATTATGGTACAACGTTTGTCCACAGCCAACTTGAGCATATAGTTAGAGCGGCAGCAGTTTTTAAAATCATGTCTTCTTTTCTGAAAGGCGTCCTTTCATGGCGGCTCACTGATGTGGTGTGACAAATAGATATGCTGCGAATGCAGATTGGTTCCCGACTTTTCGAACTTTCTGGAAAACTTCTATTGAAGAAAGGGAACGAGATGTGAAGAGGACGCTCTCTTTATTGTTGCCATAGCTTAATGTTAAATCTAGAAAGATCAATACTTACTTTTCTATTTTCACCTCGTTTACCGATGTATCACGCTCACAGCTTTCGCCGTATTCAATTAAAGTAGACATGCCAATGCTTAGGCGCACTTCGCACACAAAAAACACTAACCCGTGTTTTCACTGCGCCTAACTCGCTTATGCCCAAACACAGTTCTTGACGCGAAATAGGCAAAAACACCCTTGTACGTAGATTTAGGTGCACGTTAAAGAACTGCAGGTGGTCCAAATTTCCGGAGTCCCCCACTACGGCGTGCCTCCTAATCAGCTCGTGGTTTTGGCACGTAAAGCCCCATAATTTGATTTCTTAAAGCACAGTTCCACTTGAAGAAAATTTGGAAGAACTTGTTAACCTGTAATTTTATCCTTGGAGAGTACGATTACACGAAAAAGGAAGAATAATTTTGAATAACTTCATTAGTAAAATAATTAAATAGTATAATTTTAAATTTAATTAACTATCCACATGGAGAAATTTGCTCCAGTGTATCAAAATCGTTACGCTATGCGTTAAACTTCCCGTGCCTGAACCGAAAAAAGACCCGCCGTGCTTCCTTAGTGCCTATGGGGTTGGGCTGCTAAGCACGAGGTCGCGGGATCGAATCCCGGCCACGGCGGCAGCATTTCGACGGGAGCGAGACACGAGAATACCCGTGTACTTAGATTTAGGTGCACGTTAAAGAACCCCAGGTGGTCGAAATTTCCAGAATCCCCCATTACAGCGGGTCTCACAATCAGAAAGTGGTTTTGGCACGCAAAACCCCATAATTTAATTTAACCGAAAATTTTGGGCAGAAGAACAGCCTACAGTATGTGCTACACCGCGCATTATATGGTTTATCTGATAATCAGCGTTTATATATCAAAATAGAACACGAACAATAGCGAAATAAAATCCTGCCTGTTTGCATGCTTTTAAAAGATCAGTGGTGATATCGACCACCACATGACTGCTCGCCTAAAAAGCAGCATGAAGGATGTAATAGCAGTTTTATGATAACAATAAATGCTGGATTGAAGCATCTACTAATCACGGGAAACCTTGATAGAAGATACTTTCACCTTGCGAAATGCATTTATTACGCTAGTGGTACATGGAAAAAGTCACCAACACGCGTGCCGAAAATATTTTTCCAGATGAAATTGAGCAGCTTAGCACTTATCTTGCTTTTATGCAAAATTGCAATAAAGTGCTGCGTAACTTATTTCCCCGTTGCTTGATAACTTCAAATATTTCTCTAGAAAGTTATTCGTGGTCTAAACTGTAACAGCGTGACGAATGTACAAAGGACAAAGAAGAGACCAAGACAGCGATATTTTTTTCTCTGTTTGCTTTTTGATTTGTTCTACGTTACGGTCACACGTTTTGGACCCTCTGCTAGACACCTGGCGCCTAATTATCATAATTGCCTTTTCTGCCAAAGTAACAGTACCGAATGCCTTAATAACCCTCCGCTTCTCGTAATCGGTTGAATAAGTCATTCGTTTTCTTTTCTTTTTTTTTATTCAACTAAACTTCAACGTGGTTTCCTAGACGCGCAGCCTTTGTAGTATGTATGTTTATATAAGTTGCTGCCAAAATACAAGCGTTTTGTGCGATTGTCCAGCGGGCACACTTTGCCAAGGAATGGCTACCCTTTTGTCGGGACGAAGCTGGTGCGCCTTGAAAGTGCGACGCATTTTCGGCGTCCTGTATGCGACAGAGACTCTCCGCACCACCTTCACAAAACGCAACACGCACTGATAAACGCCACCGCGCCCAGAAGGCAGACTTCGGTAGCCATTGATGCACCACACTTTGTCCGTCTGAGCGTAGGCAGCACCACTTTCGTACGCGTGCTAAGTGGAAATAAGAAATGAACTACTCTCTAATCCAAAGACAATTTAGCGGGAGGAGCATAAGTAAAATTTTAAAGCAATGTAATCAATGTGTATATAATTCTCCGTTCACTAGTTTTTGGATAGGTGATGGCACACAGGTTGGGTTAAACTGTTCCTCCGTCAAGCGATACCGCATGTCCTTTTGCGTCACTGTCAGAGAGAGGGAGAGGGGGAACCAAGGTTTGATCAGACAAGTGTTTGTCAGAGTCACATTATATATATATATATATATATATATATATATATATATATATATATATATATATATATATATATATATATATATATATATGCAAGCAAATTTGTCAGCCTACTTTCAAACGTACAGAACTTGAGCGATGCTACAAGGTAAACAGAACCAGTATTTAATTTCAATAGTTGCGACTAGTGGACCGACCTTCATCTTCCCTGATGAAGATCGGCCCACCGGTCGAAACCGTTGAAATAAATACTTGTTCTGTTTACCTTGTAGCATTGGCCTGATGAAGATTTCTCCATAGGTCGCAATAGCTGAAATTAAATATTTTTTCTGTTTAGCTTCTAGCATCGCTCAAGTTATATATATGATTCCCTGTTTATGAAATAAAAGATGCTAGTTTTCGTCAAGAAGTCACAACTACTTTTTTCATTCCCACCACAATTCAGACTTATGTTCCAAGCGGTACAAAGTCCCTTTAAATGCATTAGCATGTATTGTCTGTAGTATCAGACCCTTCAAAAAATCATATATGGAGGGTAGAAAAACTGGCGTGGACTTGGAGACTGCCGAAAGTTCCGACTGTATCTGACGCCGCTAAAGCGCACAGGATAAAGCAGACAAGAGAGGACAGTGCGACTGCTCTGATACGGGGACATCAAAAATGTCTCAACGACGAACGTTATCGTGAATGCAGGCGTACTTTCGAGCACATGCGCGTGCACACACACGCTCACGTATCGCCTATAGACCGTTTTTTCGTAGGCGCCGCCATATTGTGAACGCAGTGGCGCCGCCTATGAGCAGCGCCATACTGGCTTGGGTGAAAGCGGTCTTTTGCATGGCACGTATACGCTCGGCGGTAGGTTCTGGCGTTTGTTTTTGCGGTCGTGCGGTCCGTTTAGTATGATGCGCGTATTCTAGGTGGTAAACGGTTCTGTGAGACGTGCTGAAGTGGTTTAAGGCGTCATGGCCGGAATTTCTGCGGGCGTTGAGGTGGACGGAACACGCAGCGCGATGTGTGCGCGCATATTTGAGCCTACAATCAGCCTCGGAGATCAATTGTATATTTCTGAATGTTCCAATAATTAATGTGACCTTATTGCAGTATTATCCTCTATTTCGAAGCTGTGGTTTAGGAGCCATGAAACATACGCGACGATCGTAACAGCGTGGGTACCGTTCTGCTACGATAGGAGCTGTGATGTTAGACTTTGACAAGCGTTCAAACTGTTCGCTGCAGGTTACATTGCGTGACTACTTGGTTCGATGGATGAGGTTTTCGCCCCTGAATAATATAGTTTTGGCAATAGCAGCATACCTTACAGTCTGAATTAAGCTTGTCCAGCAAATGGACTGTTTACGAACTGCGCGAGCGTCCTAAGCAGTGGTAGGTGCTGGATTACATATATCTTTGTTCTATATACCGCATGGTCCAAGCAAACGGCATCAGCGGTTATATATCTATGAGCGTTGTGCGGTCTGACTATGCGAGGTCCTATTGCGGCGTTAGCCCGTTTTCTCTTGCTTGTTCGAGAAAGATGATGATAACCGATTTTTTTTTCGGTTGTGTTCGTTCCGTTTTCTACGACGCACTCACACGTATTACGGAAATTTTGTCTTAAAATATAGGCATCGCATTCTTTTTATGCGATCCCTCTCATATATTATGGCTGTATGCAGGCCAAAAAGGCAATGTCGAAGCGCACAGCTTACATATGTATCGTGCTGGTTCACCAACCGCAGTGATCGCTGTGCTGAGCAGCGCCCTCGGCCTCATGCAGGAAGGCTAGCGTAGACATATGGTAATTTGAAGCCTACTAGACTTGAAATGCGCGAGAACGATGCCAGTGCATCACAAATATTTGATATCGCCTGCATGCCGCTTAGGTGTTTCGTGGTTGCCTTAGGTTGGCCGTGCACGAGCATGCGCTCTTATGCTTTATGTTTCACTCCCTACGCCAAGCGATTCGATAGTGAGCAGATTTACCATTTCATGCTGCTAATACAGAGACACAGGTTTTCTTTGTTGAATTAAAACCGATATAAGCAAAATAGTTCACAACACATACACACACCGCGACTGATAATGTGCGTACACCGCGTCTGATAAAACGCGTCACATTTTTGAGCCCCCAAGAGATATTTCCGCCTACTTTAGTTACCGATGCACCGAAAGGCTTCCCTGACGACCTTATATGAACGGACATGGCGTAAATTTCCCAAAGTACCATCTAAAACATCTCGAAATCGTTCCGCAGCACGCGACAGCAATACTTTCAAGCAGCGCCGCGCTGGATCGCCCAAGCCAGAGAGGAGGAAAGGCTCTCCGCGCGCCCTGTCCTCCTCGCCCGATGAAACGGTCTATAGCACATGCGCACGAAAGCACAAATGCACGTGCACACAAATACGCACACGCTACGCGTACAAAGGCATAAACCTCACGAACAAGCACAACTATCCCTGAGCAAGAAATTTGTTGCAAGGGTGGAAGCCAGTCACTGCCATGTTTCTGTTGGCGCATCTAGCTGCCGCGTCTCCACGTCTATGTGGTGAGTTTATTGCCTGACGTGTTTGGCGACTGTCGGTGTGATTCGCTGCCACAATCTTTGGCGCCTGCTGGAGACGAGCAATCTATGGAACGCTACGTTATTATGCTTGTTTTCGCAATCCAAGTTTCTCTGACACGAATGCCGCCATGGCAAGGGTCCGTAATGAAAGTGCACTGGATTGGAAAAAAAAGTGTGGCAGAAGTATACGGGGAGTCGATCGATGGGCTAAAGCGAGCCAGTCACTGAACCGAAAGAAGACGGATATCGAGATATGGGCTGGCCCATCTCCGTTTCATCTAGGGCGTCCAAGGAGCGCTCGTTTATTGGCAGCTGAGCATCACGATGTCCACGCTGATGACGGGATTGGAGGGGGGAGAGCTTTCGCAAGAGCTACTGTGAACTGATGAGGGGCCACTTAGAGTGTGTTGCAGAAATAAAAGACGACTATGTAAAGAACCAGTTGTTGCACCTGCAGGCCAATTCAGTTACCCAATTTGCAGAATGCCATGTCTCTCGGACGTTCTCGAAGAAAACTCCATTATCGTGAAAAGTTACTTCTTTTCGATCTCGTACACCTATAAAGGTCTAGTTAGAAATCTTATGCTTAACCTCAGGCTTTGTCTTTTTTTATGCATTTTGCCGCGGTCTCATGACAGTGAAACAGAAGAACAAGGGACGGGGATTACCTGAGGGGAGGCATGGTCTACGCCACTCCCTGGGGCCGATGCATGAGAATTGAACTCTCTACGGCAGTTGTAATTAGCGTGTATTTATTTATTTATTTATTTATTTATTTATTTATTTATTTATTTATTTATTTATTTATTTATTTATTTCACTATCCTCACCCCTTACCCTTTGCCGTACCTAGGCCACTAAGCCATCCCTATGATTAAAGTTTCTTCTTCCTCATTTGCTGTTCACAGCGCAGTACACTCCGCCACGTTGTTCTGGCATACAATGGGAAAGACTACCATGGCATATCTGGCATACAATGGGAGGAAGTTTGAGTATGACTGACTTGATGATCCAATTATATTTGTCACTCGTCCGCCTCTTCGTATAGGCTGGTTTCAGTAGCGCATCCACGAAGAAAATGCTTTATTGTGACGTCGACAAGAGCCACGCTTATGAATTCCGCAAGATGTTTCACCAAACAAGACAAATACTTCTCCCGTCCAACACTTAGAACAAGCCGAATCCAGTCGAAAAACAAATCCAGCCGTATCGTTCATCGCAGGTCAGCCCTTCGACCCCAGCCGTAGGTGCATGAGTGTTTACATTACTTTGTCAATTCCTTTTGTCCTCATTGACTGTTGAAGAAGCCTTAATAGAGAGGACTGCAAGACAAGCACTTTGAAACACCTCAGCTGCTGTCTTGAGAGCCTCACTTTCTCTCTTCCCTTCTCACTTCCCTTAGCCTAGGGTAGCCAACCGGACTCTTGAATGGTTAACATCCCGCCTTCCTTTTTTCTCTCTCTCTGTCTCTCTGTTAAGTACGGGACTCACCCTACAACTCTTGTTCAATAATTATGCACGGAGGGCGTAAAAAGGCAAGTGGACGATCATTCAAGACGTATGATTGGAGTCGTGCTCACAGTGATTCTTACTTTGCAATCAAACTTTCAGAATCATATGTGCTGCTATAAAACTAGGCTCGAAGTGATATGATTACGCGTTCACATCGCGATAAACAATTCCAAATGCTTCTTTTTAAACTAGACCTACCTATCTACAGCCTGCCTCGGAAAAAAGTCACAAATAATTCGCAGTCAGAAAATTCGTGTTTAAGTCCGTTTCCGATGCACATATGTACGCTGTGCGCTGAACGTTGTTCTTTTCTCCATATATGTATTGCGGAAGTTTCTGTTAATCATAAAACACAAGTATACATTGCTTAGAAGCTGCCTCTGACCATGGAAATATACACGCATGAAACATTCTACCAAATCAGCTCACAGCGCGGGCATCCGCAATGGTTGCTTTATCTCCTCCCGCGCTGACGTAGGCGTCTGCAATTGTGGCTGCGCGGAGTACAGCTGCAGCCTCTTGCGTAAGAGTTTGCGCCACACAACATGTCGAAAGACGCGGTGTTGATTTGTAAAGGAAGAAAGTCGCTACTGCAAATGGCAGTCGTGTTCTCGGTACAACATAATCTGAAGTCAGCGAGGTACAATATATCACGACGGTGCGCAATATAACAGAACAAATAAATCAGACTGCGTGAAATGCGCCAGACACTGCAAGAACGCTCGTACTGATTTCCAGACCATGGTACTGAATGTCTTGAAGGAGCATTACGTGGCTTGGTAACGTGTTCGTCCCGATCTGGCAGATTCAATAATACATTTCATCAAGCCTTCACAGCAGGGCTGGCAACTAAGTCAAGAGAACACGCAGGTCACCTAGTTGTGCAATGCAATTTTCAGTTGGAGTTGATTGTTCGGTGACATGTTCAAAGAGCTTAAAATGCTAGAAAAAAAAAAGAAAGGTGTGCAGAAGTCGAACAAATGATGCTAGAGGTAAAGTTTATGACCCTCCGTAAGGTTCTTCTCGCGGTCTCTGGAGTGGCCGCAGCTTGGCCGCAGTTCGGCCCCAGTTTTCTCTGCACTAAAAGTGAATAAGAAAAAAGAAAAAGAGGAGCGGACCATACGAAGCAGGCTTGAACCAAAGGATATAGGACACAGAGAACAGGACGGGGCACTTTCTGTCCATGCAGTCTTGATCCCCCCAGTGTTCTTCATAACCAGGCAGCAAGCACCAGCGCGATAAAAATATAAACACAGGAGCAGTTTTAGAAGTCTGGTGTTGAGGCTTCATTTGGAGCTTTCTAGATTTGATCTTCAAAAAACAAAAGGGAAGAAAAACGAATGGGCACGAAAAAAATGAAAAAGAAAGGAAGGCAATCGTGCACGTCTTTCACTCGAAAGAAACGAGCTGCATTGTCAATGGTGACGCGAAAAGATTACCTTTAAGCCCAGTAAGCAATACTAGCGAACGAAGTTTTCAGTGACTGCTAACTTCCAGACATCGCGCTTGTGTATATTATGCAAGCAGCTTGTATTGGGCAGAGACCTATAGACATTCTGCTGCTGTTTCCATAGCAGTTATTGCCCCACTTCAGCGTAGCAAACATCTAGACAAAAAAACAACGTGCAGCTGTATGCAAACATATTTCGAGTGGCCTCTTAAGCAAGGGTTTCCGCTGTTTATTGTAGCGCTGTCAAGTTTTATGCGCTGACTGAAAAATAAATTGAGAGAAAAAAAACAGAGTTCAACGACTGTGATGCATAATCTCAATGCCACTAATTTTCCTGTGGTTCTTTTGTGTTCTGCACTATTCATCACTCGAAGCATGATTCTCCAGCTTATCATCCTAGCTTTTGGTTTACTGCTTGGAGAATGTTACATTCAAAGAAAAGAAATATTGAAGCCACAAGGAACGCATTTCTCACATGGTGATAGGACGGCCCCACCCACAACAGCAATGGCACAGTCGCAATGGCAACGCCGACGACCACGCACAAACGGTGTCACAAAAAAAAAGGAAATATCGCCGACTGTATAGTTCGAATGCATGTTTGTATAGATGGTACAAACCAACGCCATTTCAATAAAGAACAAGCATAAGCTTCTTCAAACTGCACATAACTGTGACGAAGGAAAAGAAAGAACCGAGAAATTTTATTCACACAGATGAAAGGGAAGAACATATTGATATGTTGGAAGACATCCCAATGAAAGTGAAACTTCTAGTTCGAGGAACCGTGGCTGGAAGGCTACCACTGGGTTGGTGGTGGTATCGAAACAATCAAGGTTAGCCTGGCGTGCTTGACCAGCTAGTTGAGGGCGAATAATCAACCACCGAACAGCTCCCAGGATCACCTGTAGTCGCGCCGTCACATATATTTGCCGCAGAGAACGAATTCAACGCCACCACTTGCCCTCATCTACCCACCGAAAGCGGCTAGCTAAAGGTTTTTCGAGCTTATCAAAGCAACGGTAACCCTGATATTCAAGTACGTAAACGCTGCAGTCACTGAGGGCACAACAGTTGAACTTTCACCTCGTGAGGAGCCGGCTCAAACTATTTCAGGCGCGACTTCAAGTTCTAGACAAAAAGTTCAAACTACAGACTTGTGACGATAAAATGAAGAATAAACCTTGCGCCGAACATAAGGGTAATATGGTTACTTGCCAGTTAAAAATCAAATTAGCGCTTTAGAGGCACCAAAGCGCCTCTAAAGTTCATGCATTGAAGATGCAAGCACGCATCGTAGGAAGTCAAACATCTTCGATTACACAGTAGGACTATGCTTAAGACAAAATTGCCCTGTCTAAAACGAACATTACCATAATTTTAGACGCGGGAGACAGAATCGAGGACAGCCATGAGGTAATGTCATCGTGTTTAACTAACAATAGCGCCATGTCGAAGGCACAAAAATGGGACAAGCAACTGGCTGTCGAAGCCACATAATATCGCGTGTGCATTTTTGTACGCTGTCGGGCATATGAAGAGTAGAAATTAGAAAAGATTATTCGACGATGTGTCTGGCTTTGGCACTGTTTTGTTGATACCAGCAAATGACCCCTCATAGAGAGCGTCAACAGACAAACATTTAGAATTAATGGAACAACAGAGTGATCATGTTTACAGCTGGTGTGCAAGAAGCAGTTTCAGCAAGGACTACCGATGTCCTATGTTTCGCGACTTAAGCTACATTTCGTTACTAACAGGGGACATTCTGCTTCGCTATGGTGGAACATAGCTATTTTCGGTGAACAGTAACTTGCAAACATGTTGAGGCCGATGTGACGATACTTCTGGCGCACCTTCTATGTAAGAATATTTTAAACTGTTGACGCTGCGAACTCCAACATAACAAGTAGAAAACGTAGCACACAAGAACAGGAGCCTGTGTGCCTGTCCTTGTGTGCTCTCTCTCTCTGTGGTCGTTTGTTTACGCAGTTATAAAACCGTTTCTAATATGCGCCAACTCACAGAACAAGAAGTTCCTTTAAGCTATTGTTTTGTCCGCGTATAATTGGCCTTCATACTACTGGAAGGGGACGAAGGGAAGGAATTGCCATTTGTTCCATTCCACTTCGAAGAAAATAAACAGAAAAAGGAACGGGGATTTTGATATTACCGGCAGAACAATGTCCAAAGGAAAGACATTTACTGCTCTGAAAGCTTTTGACAAATAAGGACATGCGTAGCCCTCTTTGCATTTGACGGTGGCTCGGGTGGAGAACAAGCGGAACTGTTGTGCACATTCAATCAGGGGATGACTGGAACCGGAAATACCATCCTAACTTCTTTATTAGCATAAGAAGGAGTCGATCTCTGCAGGGATTTAGCTATATGATCGTATTCCCTTCTTCTTCTTCATTATTTGGTGTCCTCTTTTCTTCCACTTTCCATGTTTCTTCTTTTCTGCTCTTTATTTTACGTTCTCTATGCACGGGCCTCGTAGTCCTTGACCAACTCAACAAAGGCAATCGCAAATCATCGTTTCCCCTGTGCGCTCATTTTCTATCACGACGAGGCGCTGAGGTTATAAGAGAGAACGATGTTGGTACAATTAACGCAACTTGTAGCCGCAGCCACCGGCACTTTGTGATGTTGCACTTTGGTCGGCGTTCGGTGGATCGTGCTGAATCGAAGATGGCGGCGAGAAAGGTCGACAAGCTTTGTGTCTTGATATCTCTAAAATATATGTACAGAAAGATTTATCTGAATTGATCAAGTGGAGAGGTTCGAAGCATCTGCTTCCTATTACTGCATTTCACTCGTATGTGAACTAAGACGCTATGAGTGACGCATATTACTCGAAATAAAGTGTTGAATAACGTAGAAACAACAAAAAGAAACAAAGTGTGAACGATCTGATGCAACCTTTTATTTTATTTCCGTCGCACTCAGTACGTGATGTCACAAAGGACTCAGACTTAAGACTTATTTCGTTGGTCACTGTAGCGCACAGTGGTCGTTGCATGCAGGTACAGGATATATATATATATATATATATATATATATATATATATATATATATATATATATATATATATATATATATATATATATGTGTGTGTGTGTGTGTGTGTGTGTGTGTGTGTGTGTGTGTGTGTGTGTGTGTGTGTGTGTGTGTGTGTGTGTGTGTGTGTGTGTGTGTGTGTGTGTGTGTAAACGAGAGGAGAGGGCAAACCGAGGGGCTTGATTTTCGGCAATCATTACTATTGGCCTCGAGCTCCACCACTGGAAAAGCTGGCGCCACCGTTTGCGTGACGTGCTAGGAGGGATCACGTGGACATAGCGGCCACGTCGGCTGCTTCGGGAGCGCCGAAGCGAGCTGAAAACGAGTTTAAATTCCCTCGTACGCTCCCTTCCTCAATTAGTAACGAAATTTTTCCGCTTCGAGTGTCTCCTTTACAACGCTTGAAAGCACTACAATAGGTAGTGGCTGCCTTTGAAGGTGCGCAACATGGTAGGCTACTACTCGGTGCCGCAGGGCCGGACGCACGTAACGGAGGCCGGTGTCAGCCTTATTTACACGTAGCCGCAGGACAAGAAGCTGCGTGAAGCTTGGCTCGCGAAACATAAAACCGGCAAACAGTCGTCGGCTACAACTCGGGTATGCAGCAAGCACAGACGCGAGGAAGATTCCTGCTACGTCGCCTGGTCTGCGATGTTCTGAAAACGCGCACTGAGACGCTCGCCCGAGTCCGCTTCCCGACTAATGTCATGACGGTTTGGTCTATCAACTTGTCGATGCTATATATACTGGCAAGTTCAGTGCAGTGGAAAGGCAGCGGTAAGAAGCACATTAAAAAAAAGCATGGCATATGGTCATGTTTGTGTTATGAATTATTGCACTGGATTACAAAAAAGGAGCAACGGGAAATTGCACACTGAGAACACCGATAAACATACAGTGCGACGCAACTGGAAAAATAATATTGATAAGTCAAAGAATTTAGAAGAAAAAGAAATTGAATCGTCGCGACGGCACATCATAGTCCCTTGTAGGCGTCGAAGTCTCTACAATGAAGTTATTTTTGAACAGCTCTGATAGCTCCCACGCAACAATGGTTGCTTGTATACTGTCAAATGCTTATATTCTGCGGCCTAAAGCTCAAGGCACGGTGCGAAAACGCGCGCGCGGAGAAAGCGAAACAGTGCGCGGACAAGCATGCAGACGCGCATTCGGTCGCTGGGAATCTGCGCGATCGCTGCATTGAGGCTTCGTTCTATTCCGCTCCATTTAGTTATACAAACACTATAAGAACATATTTCACATAGTTTGCTTTCAGCGTTTACCTACATTTCACGCAAGAAGCCGGTTCGGGAGACTCCATCGCGGCGACCGCGCGCAGTGGCGTTCACAGCACGTACTCGGTAAAGAGATAGCGTCTGTAAACGATTGTGTGCTTTCAATTTGCCCAAGATTATTATTTAGACAGTAAAAAACTTCTTTCGTTTCGAAAGTACTTACAGAAAGGTCCGGGAGAGCTCGCGCGTGGTGTTTTCAGTGAGCGCTGACAGCAAAACCGATGAGGAGTGCGCCGAGTGATCCCTCATACTACGCCAGCGAGGCGCTTCCGATAGATGGCGACTCCGCAACTCCTCGCCGCCAATATAAAGCCGACAGACAATGAAGCTAAGGAAAGCATCGCGGAAATCAGCTGTGTTTGAAATTCAAATGTATAAAATGACGAAGAAAAAGGAAATGAAAGTGCAAGAAAACATCATTTGCCTCCGGTGGGAGCCGAACCCACGTCCTTCACATTACGCGTGCGTTGCACTACAAATTGTGCTACGACGACAGCTATGAAATCGTCCACTAACTTGGGTATTTATGTTTACTGGATGTAGCCCTGAGACTGTTAGCCAGCACCACTGAGAGCCATGGTGGCAGGATGTGGAGCGTCCTTTTTGTCCAACAGCGTCACGTAACACTTGGAACTTAGGACTGCAGCCACAGGTACGTGGCTAAAAAATGCTCGTGTGCTATCTAATGACATCTAGGCGGGCACATTTGACACCCTCGCTATGAATGAAGGAAAGGATAAGGGAAACCGAGGGGCTTAATTTCTGATAACCATGTATGTTCTTATATATATATATATATATATATATATATATATATATATATATATATATATATATATATATATATATATATATATATATATATATAATTCTCCCCTTAGACAGAGAAGGAATGCCATAAATGAAAACAGGGCAAGTTAGCCGGGTCTGAGCAAGATTGGCTACCCAGCACTGTGGCAAGAAGAAAAATGGTGCAAGGAAGTCAGGAGTTTCTGCGCTCTGAAGTCACCCTCGTAATGAAAATTCTCAGCGCAGTGTAACATACGCTCGCTCAATCCGCTTACCTTCAAAAACTGCAGCAGCGCTTTTGTGGCCTTCCGCATCTGTGATCGGCGAAACCGTAGCCTCAAGGCCGCTCGCCTGGCTGGTATTGCTAGCGGTCCAAAATAAATAATACAGATGTCATCTTCTAAAGTATGTACCACAGCCAACTGTCGGTGTAAAGTCGACGTTATTGCAGATGGGACCACAAATATCAAGAACAATGGCTAACACAAAATACTGTAGTCTTGTTTCGACAAATATGGGTGAACGTCTCACGCCTACACAATTATGTTAGTCCTATGAATCGGCACACAGAATAGTGCCGTGGGGTCGTTTTGCCCAAAGCAACCTCGATGGCTCTTCGATTTTTATCGCGTTACTTTAGGACGAGAGATGAGGGTTTTTCTTTCTCGATAGTTCTTGCTCTTTCGATTTTAAGTCGCATTCACTAATAAAAATAAAGCAAATGTAAGAAAGTGGGAGCCGAGGATGCTCTTAGAGAAATTGAACTGTTGGTGGCAGAAAAAAAAAAGCTTTATTTACTTATATTTTTTTTTGCTTCGGAATGGCGATTGTCAATTTACAAGCAAGCCATCTTCCCTCGATAGAATTTGCCTCGACCTCAATCTACAAAGATCAGTTCGTCGTACCTGCTGAATTCGTTTGAGGACAAAGGCACAAGCAAAGAGCATAAAGGCACATCATCAGCTTCACTCGTAATTAGGTCTCGCACGAGGAATATTTATTTTCTCTTAGGAAAAACCTTCAATTATGCATTACAGGCTACAGCACATATTTAAGGCTCCAAAGCCTGAAATCGGCCTATGAAACCAAACAAGACTTCTTTTCTGGCAAACAAAAGCAGCGATAGTACATAATGCAAGATTTCCTGTTTGTAACATAAGTTAAAAAATCTTTGCTTTCCCGTACTCTAGAGTAGACGTAAGCATAAAATCGCTACCAGAAAAAAAAAAGTGTTTTACTTGCAAGAACCACGATCTGTTTATGAGGCACGCTGTGGTGGGAGACTCCGGAAATTTGGAACACCTGGGCTTCTTTAACGTGCACTTAAATCTAAGTACACGGGTGTTTTCGCATTTCTCCCCCGTCGAAATTCGATCGAGATTCGATCCCGCGACCTCGTGCTTAGCTTCTCAACACCATACCCACTAAGCAACCACGGTGGGTTCGCTACCCGCAAAGTTGATTGGTTGGATATGATTCTAGGCACAATGTTATAATAGGCGTAGTGCATGTTCGCAACGGCATACCCTACCACCCCACACCAAAGTACACCGCTCCACGCCATACTGTGCACTGTTCCATATGGATGCAATAGTTTCCTGTCGCAGACAGAACCTCGCTGCAAGCCTCGTCTCGGCCAAACAGCCACCCGCGACGCGTCGGACGCTGCCGGATTTGACGCTGCCTGACACTGCCGGCGCTGCCTGCGTGCCGGTGGACGCTCTGCGGAACTCGCATACCGCTGGCGTTTAAAAGAGCACAGGCAACACTGTCTCAGTGCCTAAAGATGACAGTCAAGTGTATAGTGCCCTGTGTCTGCCTTTCGAACGTCGCTATTGGAAATGACAAATAAAGGTTCAGTGTAATAGAAGTTACAGTTTTAGTGACATTATGAACGAACATAAAAAAGAACTCAGAAGCAATATTTTTTGTTACTTGTTTAGGCAGTAGCTAGCATAGGTGATGCGGTCCTATATAAAGAGTTTGGGGTCAAAGGCCGCATTTTACGAAGTTTTCATTGATCGTTCAGATAGTATTTTATATACGTTATCGTCCTGGTGGAATTGAGCCGTGATTGTGATTCAGCCCAGTTTAACTTATTTGCATTTTTGTTATCTTTACTTTAAAAGCCTTCTAAAGCTTGTCCTGTCGTCCACTTTGATGAGACGATGACTTTCTTTTGTTCCCGCACCACAAATTCTATTTGAAGAAGCTGTCTCAGCCGCGTGTTAACCAACTATTAACCACTGAACCGTATTGGAGAGAACGATACCACTGGAAAGTTTGCGTCTGTGACACTTCTTCGTCTCTTTAACCAAACAAGTGGACGACGACGTGGTATATGTAAGATAATTGCTATAGTTTCTCACTGAAAATGGCACTCATTTTCCCAGCGAATGCAAAAGTAGCATGAAGAGCACAAAGCTAAGAAATGTGAGGTGCCGAACAAAGCGGACCTTGAAACGGTTTTTTTCGGCGCGTTGTAGCATACGTATATTTTGGGCGACTCTGCGCCATCACAGTACAGGATTTATCCTAAATATTGCGGAAGAAATGTAAGCCACACATGACATATTTGATCAACATACTAATTTTCTCTTTCTTGTTCAGCAGCAATAGCGCATAAGCGTATACTGAGCTGCAACATTTTACGGACCGTGGTGCCTTATAGAAAGCCGAATATCTCCGCAACCTCGGGACGCAGTTCGGTATTCGCCTTTACAGCGTATAACAGTATCTGGTATAAACATTGTGATGTACGGTTTTACTGGCTACGGTTACAGACTGCTCTGAAATTCAATGTTTTCTGAAATTCAATGGTCCGCAATCGTTTGCGCTTGACTGTACGTTCAATGCATAGGACTCCTTAGCGGAACAACCGAGCAGAGAGGATAACCTCAAAGTGAATGAGCATATTTCTACGAATGCGAATATGCCCTTGAGTATGATTATGAGTGACAATATATCCATATATCTGCACTTAGAACCAACTAGAAGGCAAACGCAAAATCGGAAAGCGAAGGCAGCAAATCATACCCGAAGAAAAGTGGACATTAAGGTGAACAAGGACGTGTTAAATATAGAACTTATGTCGCTAATGGTGCCGCGCCAGTTTTGAGTGAATGAAGGAATAGGATCAACGAAAGAAGGCACTCTGTACGACATTACGCACAGGTTCACTTTGTGAGTTGTGCGCAAGCAATTTGAACTCCGCGTTTCAAAAGAAGAAAGGAGGAAAGCCTAAAACTCCGACGCCTTACAAAACGTCAGCGAGAGGATGGTAAAGAAACGCAGGAACAACGTCAAGGGGGGCTGAATAGGAAGGGCCTGGTTGTGTGACAGCCGCCACCCAGTGTATCGGAGCCAGATAATGCGGATCGAATTTCCCGATGCCCCCGTGCGCCATCGTCAACTTACCACCAGAGGGAGCCCGCGCACACACACACACATACTTCGGTTGCTGTCACTCCATTAACTCAATATTTTTTTTATTCTGGTATGTGCTGTGGAAAAAAAGAAAAGTTAACTAAACACAGGCGAGGGCACAAAGCCTGACCTGACGCGTTACGAGACGAATCGCGTGAGGGAAAGAAACGACGAAGACTCGGCAGTGGGTCGGAGTGGCAGAGAAAGCAGCAGTGTAATGGCACGTCTCATCTTTAATTCAGGTTACCGGAGATTCCCCGCCTCGTGTATCCGGAACCATCGCGAAGGGCTGAGAAATGTCGGAGCTCTGTACTACTTTGGTACGTTTTCGATTTCAGGGGAATGGGGTCAAGTAATATTGCTGTTTAAATTTTCAAACGTAGAAAGAATGCATAATCCGGAAAATTGGGAACATGGAAAGCGATACATTCGGAAAATGAAGAACTCATGCTTGATATTTAATGCTGAATGTTTGATATCGGGCGCGAAAGAGTGGAAAACTGGTGATGCAAACTAGAAAGCAAACAGTTCGACGTGCAACAAGTAACACACAAGGATACAGTGTGTTGTTAATGCCCGCTGAAGTTGTCATGTTATCACGCCAGAAGGGGATATTGCAACGTTAAGTGATTCACAATGCAAATATGACAATGCATAATGCAATATCACGGTGCAAAAGCTTCGAGATAAAATCGTAAGCTACGCCAATTATCGTGATTGGGGTACCTTGTCATGAAGTGTCAATTAGCTCGGCAGAGAAAAACAAATTCGCCAGAGATTTAAGACTGTTTACGAGTGGGGAATGCGGAAGCATTACATAGTAGCTTCGGTGAAATGTCTACCTTCTCGCGTTCCTTGTCCGCGCAAGCCCTCGCCTGCGTTCTAGCTGCGCTTCGATAAAAGACCAAATCAAAACGCGTCGAGCAGCTCAACGCGCTCGCTTGCCCACGAGGATTTCACAACTCGAAGGACTGTTGAGTGGCGTTGAATGGACATTAATGGCTTTTTCTTTTGCACAGTCGTTTTATGCACTCATGACATGGCGCGAGCTCCTCTCCCATTGGCTGCGCCATACCATGCCCGATGACGCACGCAATGGGCCACCGTCAACCACGTGGCTGCGACGTCACGTGTGCAGTGACGTCCGCACCAGGCACATCTTTCGACAACTAGAACTGTGGGCCTGCCGTGACGTCAGGGAAGCGTGCTCGTCTCTCGCCCCGGAGGTTCGGTTCCCACCCAGATCAAAACGAACCAAATTTTTTTCTTCAAAGCCATTAATTAATTTTGTTATAAGATGTTACATGAAAAATGTGACGTGAGTTTGAGCGTTTCTTGACGTGCTCTTGCCCTTTGTGACGTCGGCCATTTTTGGTACTATCATTAGGTTACGCCGCCGACTATGATGGATTTTCGCGTAGTGGGGCATATAATTTTCTCGCATTAAAAGGGTCCCTTACAACTCTATTGTGATGGCCCACAATAACAGATAAATATATATTTCTCGATAGTATACATTAGTGTAGTAAGCTAATTATAACGTCGTTCGAACGTCGCAATAGTGAGATACCATTACTGCTTAAACACAAGTAATGCGGCCTTATTGGGGGCTGCCGCCGAGACCGGTGCTACAATACAATTTAAATAGGACAACGCGAAACACTGTGGTCGTCCCGTATAGGGAAGGTGGCATACCATGAAGAGAGTACTATGAAAGCGTACCTGATACAGACATGTAGTAGCACGTGCCTTAGCACAGCAGGTAGTTGTAGCATAGTGGTTCTTGTAGCACGTTAGAGATTTGCTCCAATACAGTTCCTCTTTCTCCAACAGTTATTTTAATGTCCTAAAACAGTGTATAATATGATCTATGTATCAATCGGCTAATACAAGAGGAAAATATTTTTATTTGCTAGCACATAATTTACTAGAGCTACTGCAATCAGCTTTTCTAGGAATAACTACAAAAACTTACAATTTTGTCAACTTTTTTTCAGTCTCAATAAATATTGCGGAAAGCAGCGCTGTAGTGATATTTTGTTACTATGCTGTCTTGTAGATGCAAACGATTAGTGCGGCCGAAAGCGACCCCGCTATAGCAATGCACATATAAACAAAATTATTCAAACTACTGTGAAGTGTATTATCCAATCACAATACACCTGAAATGGTAGCAAGTGAAAGTGGTGTACAGTTTCACTGATTGCTTCATCGAGGGTCATTGTTATCATAAACCTGCAGTGTTTTTGCCATGGTGTTGTCAAACGTGTCGATTACTCTATTTTGGGTTATTGCGGAAAGAAGATGGACAGGGGGAAACTTTTCTGAAGCACGCAAAATTAACAGCATGGTGCTTAGCGCAAAACAATTTTGAAAACAGGTAATAGAACCATGTAATCGTCAACATAAAAAAATATATCAAATAGAGTAACCATGTACAAAAAAAAAGGAAGCGCTGCGATAAGAACCCGTCACCCTGTCACACACAATGCGATGAAAGACCCTTGAGTTCTGGCCGTAACAAACGAAGAGGCTTCCTCTGGTACGCGATGGTTTAAATGTCTTGGGGATGCAAATAACATGGACTAGTAAGTTAGGAACACGGAAACATGGTTTTCTCTGTTAGGCAAGCGGTGTTTCCGGCGATAATTTTAGCCCGTATATAACGCCGCAGCACGCTTATTATGCAGGTGAACAATTTGAGCACCGACTGCTGAGCTTCGCCGAGTAACACGCCGAGTTTTCCTGCGCAGCCCACTTCGTTGTCGAGGCGTCGTTAGGCGCTAATAAATGGGTGCATGAAATCGCTCTCGCCTGCAAGTGACGCCTTCCATCTCCCTCGTGCATTTGCATTTCCCCGCACATTACTGCAGATACATGCCGGCATGTTGCTTCCATGAGAAGACCTTTCTACCCCGGGATTTTTGTCATCCTGCCAACATCCTAGCAGAGCCTGCATCTCATTTAGGTGCGGCTGCCGAGGCAAGAAGACCATGAACTCTTTCATTTTGGCCCAGCATAAAGAGGGCACATATCTTTCCCATGCATTTCTTCAAACTTTATCGTCGTCGTTTCAGTTGAGCCTCGGGAAAAGAGGAGGTGTTGTCCGGGCCAAACCTGCGGCAGGTGTCTGAATGCCTCTTATTCCACGATACGTAAACAGTAAAGCGACAGAGGGCTATTTATGTGCAAGAATGTGGAATGTATGATGAGCCAAGAAAACGCGATAAGGAGAAGTTGCAACTGCGTGATTCTAGTTTGAGCTCATTTTTAGATTTGTCGTTACCTTTTTATAAACAATACGTATTATGCTCACAGAACTGAAAGACATTTGTGTGCACCCGTAGCAGGCTTGGTTGCTGCGCTTAGGTTTGTGTAGCTTTAAATGAGTGTTGGAATGCTGAGCTATCCAGTGGATCATCATGTTGCAGTAGAAAATATGAATAACATTAAGAAAATGTTATTTTAGTCCTTTAATTATCGATGTTACCGTTGCACATATACCGGTGCAAAACTCCACATTGATGAAGGTGTTAGTACTAACAGAGCGACGAAAACGTTGAAAATACACTATCAATATCATCTTAAAACTCTAGGCTGTCTAATAGAGTACCGCGACATTCGCTCCTGCCCTGTCATCGATCATGTCTTTGTTTGTTTTCCAATGGCCCTACCTCTACAACAACGAGAATACGCAAGTGATTTTTAGGGAGCGCATCACGTTATCAAAATGTTCAGTCAGCAGAGCGTAGATAAAACCGTGAGACTTCCGAGAAATGATGACTCATTGACCAAGCTACTAATAAAAGGTCGAAGAAGAAAGCAATGTAACTTGCTGCCACACGTCATGCAGAGCAGCTCAACAAGATGCATATCTGTTCCTGCAGTTCCCTTGGTTTAGTCTTTCTAAACTAGATAACTATGCAAACAACATCCTGAATAAAACGTAAGCTTGTGCTAGCTATACTGCTATATGCGTAATAAATAATGCACAAAACTAAATCTCTCGAAGGCAACTTATGCCGGTGTCTGCACACGGTACGTGTGCAATGTTAGCGGCGATGTCCATAAGGATGGTTTAAAAAATTACATGGCTTGAACGAAGTTCTTTAAAGAGCTCAAATTCCAAGTGCCAATTTATGCTAATAAGTGGACGACTCAGGCAATAACGTGTAAACACTGTGAAGTGTGTCCCATTTTGTGTAGTAGTGTGACGAGAAGTTAAACGTTAAAGAAATAGTCTTTCGAGACATGGCTTATCATTGTTATTATTTTTATTAGTTCTCTTGTTCTAACATTTACTACATTCATATATATGTATATTTTATTTGCTGTAGGACCGACTAATGAAGCAATAGAGCTGCTAGCTACCTCCATCTCTCCACAGCAATTGATTTGTAACAAAACAGAGCCTAACCTAACATTACTTTTACGAGGTTGCCTCCACAGTCACCAAACTTTGTCAGGTGTTTCTTCCTTTGGGTCATTGAGGTTCTAACATAGGGTTGAATCTGAGTGTGCTTCTTTTTTCGTTGTTTGTATGTTTGAACACGACAAAAGAAGGCGAAGGAAGCTTTGCGGCGTTTCAGGAAACCTCACTCCCACTTTGCGTTCGCGAAAGAGCCTCGGCAAGCCCACAAAGATTCAGTTCAGTCGTTTTCAGTTACAAGCGAGGTCGTAAGATGGACGTTCAGTCTTTACACGACACAGGCACCACGGCGGCTCGTAAATCAGCTCCGCCCTCCGAGTCAAAGCAAACAACCACTCTTCAACACCCACCGAACACCGTGTGTCTAACTTATGTAGCACAAGCTTTACCACTAACCAAGATGTTACCCAAGAGGATCTGTCGTCTCACTCGGGGTTGTATTCCCCAGCGGCCGTTAAAACGCAGTGACACTTTGCGAGGCATCGGCACCCTGCTATGTTGCGGCTACATAAAACGACTGTTTAAAAAATGCGTTTACATTTTTTTTGTCACTTGCTCACGCTCTTGACCAACTTCTTGGGGCATACCTTACAAACTCAGGATATTCTTTTGCAATCAGGAATTACAAGGTTTTCCGACATTATTCTAGCCTAGCGTGAAACGAAGGCTGTTTCAGTGCATCGGAATTCTTTTCTCCAGGTGTACGCAGCTGAGAGCATTCATGTCTGTGTTTTGTAACGTACTTCGTTGTAACAGCCTCACCGTGAAAAATGAATGAATGTATCTTTGTTTTCAAAGAGGCCGGGCGTGTGGCCCAAGCGTGCAGCGGGGTATTTTTTTGGAGGGGTAGGAAGACATACCGGGAACCCTCTGAGATCCTGCTTCTGACACCGGATTCGGAAGCAAACGACCACAGGGAAAGTGGGAATCTAGCGCAGCTGGTGTGCGACATGGGAGTGGGGGGAGGCAGGGATTGTCCACGCCAGGACAACTCCCTTTTTTCCCGGAGCGGCCAAGTCGATCGCAGTCCCAGAAGAGATGCTTAATATAGGATGGGCGGTGTCGTTGCAGTAAATGCAGGGGTTCGGAAGGTCGGCGTTGGCAGCAGCGCCGTCTTTTGTGCCATCGCCGTTTCGCTCGGCCACCGTGATGCAGGAGCGCCATTTCTACAGCACACGCGTAGTCGGGGCAGTTCCGGTGCACGCCTTGCGGATAAGTACTTGCGCATTCCTAGGGCAGGTCTTTCGGGAGTGGCTGCTTGTTGCGCGGGAATGCGTGCCGTAAAGTCTTCCTTCTCGTCTGCTTCTCCGATGCTACTAGACTCGCTGGGCGTGTGTCGATTAGTGGCGGTACCGGGTGGTCAGGAAGTGCGTGGGCCGTGTGGTGTTGCGCCCATGAAAACACGTGTGCCGCCTCGTTTCCGACTGTCCCCGTGACCCGGGAACGAGTCGATACGGAATCGAAGGTTGCGTCTTTCTTGCAGCAGTGCCCCCTTCTTCTCGATCAAGTGAAGAAGCAATCCTGAGGGACTCGTTCCCCTTAGGTGCTAAATGGACTTCGTGTTGTCGCAGAGTGTCACGACGTCTCGATGTTTCTGTTCAGAGGGAGCGTGCCGCCGCACCATACGAGTAGTAGATGCTGCCATCCGCAGAGCACTGAGTTCCTGTTAGGTGCTGGTGGGTTCTTAGTATGTGTAGGTCTGGGATTCCACGTACGACTCCTGGGTTGTGACCACTCCTCTCACCGTATAAAACAGAGGAGGTGGACAAAGTCATAACTGCCAGTAGAAATACGGTGCTGTAACACGTGTAACTAGTGGTGGCAGTTGTGTTGTACGCGTTCATAATGCAGCCGATGTATATTTTGATGCTGCAAAAAGTAGACAAAAAGAAAAGACTATGGGATTACGTTTTGCAGACATTTTTATGATTGCTTAACCCTTTAACTGGCAAGACAAGAAAGGCTCGGCCTAGAACAATTTTATTACCTTATTTCTTTATTATATTGCTCAAATACACACCAGCTGAAATATTGAAGAGTTTGTCTAAGAACCAAGCGAGATACAATACGTCAAAAATATTGTTGACCAGCTGGTTGAAGGCCAATGTACAGCCAAAAACTGGTGTTTTATACTTGCTTTGGCAAGGTCAATGCGTGTTTTTCAGATGCACCTCTATGGGGATAAAAAAAAACAGCTCGCTTAAACAAAAGAGAAAAAAAAATCGCACGGCCGAGAATACGACCATCATGTGCGTTACGAGAATGATGAAGTCATCCAGTTTTGTTATCAAAACACCTGCTGCTGCTCACGATCGCCATTTTTTTGTGAATGCCACTGTTGAGAAGGAACATAAACAGATCTAAATTGAAAGGCACCTACTAATATTTAGATTTGTCTCGTTTTTGCACATGTTTTTTGTTATGTCAACGATATTGTTGAGCTGCCAGTTAAAGGGCTGAGAACACGCAGCTATGAGCAAACTATTGTAACCATGAGAACGACGCATACTGCAGGTACATTGCCCTACGACCGTGTTGCAGAACCTGCTGTGGCCATAGAAGTGACACTATTGACCGCGTGCCACCCGCTCACGGAGGCCCTATTGACGCAGCGAACACGTTGAGCGGGCAAGACAATTATGTTGCGCTATTCGGTGCCGCAGTACTACGTCCCGCGATAACAAAATGTGGCACTCATATTCGCGACGCTCGAGTCGAGTGTGTCTTATTTTTCTCGCATCTTGAAGTTCTAGTGACCGATAACTTAGGGTTTTACGCGCACTTATTGAACAGAATTTGTTTATTATTACTTCGATATGCAAAGAAAACGTCCAAAATGATGGCGGTAATAAGTGCTGCAGGGGCCTTTAATGCTGCCAGCTGTGATGTGTTTGTGAAATGCCTGAAACACTATCTAGAATGCTGCTTTCTGCAGTCTCTATGTCAGAATGAGAGGAATGTTCAATTTTATTGTAGCCAGGCACAAAGACACGGACCTAGAAGACACATGAGTCAACGTACATCGCCGTACCTTCCAACAGATTTATTTCCAGTTTTCACAGCCGCGCTTATACCACTCAAAACGTCATAGAACACGCGCACGTTGGTAGGTAAGCACAAACAAAATAATCTAAACCACAGGCAGACACCTTCGAGGACACAGTGATCAGAAGAAGGTACTTCGTTTAAAACGTGTAACAATAGTCGAGTTCGTTTATCGATACTCATTTAATGGTTTTATTCTCGAATGCATCACCAAACGTTGATACGTTTCTAGCTTCTGTAGCAAAGCGCGTCCTGTCATTCTTGTTTCTGCTTATCACAACTGCTTCTTTTAGTCGCGTTTTGCAGTGGCATGGCTCGCAGTCGAGGGCGAGGCAACCGCCATAGGCCACGTTCTTGGTTTTGTTAATGCGCTCCCGTGGTTCCGTCTGGCCTAGTCTTCGTGGATCCGCCGTGGTTGCTCAGTGGCTATGGTGTTGGGCTGCTGAACGCGAGGTCGCGGGATCGAATCCCGGCCACGGCGGCCGCATTTCGATGGGGGCGAAATGCGAAAACACCCGTGTGATTAGATTTAGGTCTACGTTAAAGAATCCCAGGTGGTCAAAATTTCCGGAGTCCTCCACTACGGCATGCCTCATAATCAGAAAGTGGTTTGGCATGTCAAACCCCATAACTAAAAAAAGATTAGACTTCGTGGCAGTCTTACCAACCTATTAGGTGCCGAAGAAACGAGCTTAATATTACTCCTTCGAGCAATAATTTTTAGTCTGTGGAAGAAGACGTCTGTGAAGGGGACCACGGCAGCATAACTGTTGTCCCTTGTCCTCTTGTCACCATTCCTCTTGCTAATAAAATAAACATATATATATAAATGATGGCGCTTGTGCATTTCCCTTGCTTGGAACCCTTTTCTCGTGGTTTCCTATACAATGCTGCCGTGCTCGTGACTAACAGCAGCACGCGTCTAGGGTATCCACCATCGCCTAAGCATGCGGCGTGTCAGAGGCTATTCTGCACTAGATGCTTGCATGACTTCTTGAGCACTTCAATGAAGCGCATCTTTGCTATTCCCCTCTTTACAAGTTGTATTTGAGCGGAGTGAAATTACAAAGGTGGCTTACTTACCTTAGGTTCGTAACACGATGAAGTACCTTTGTTGTTTGCCAGACCTGTGAGGAATGTTCCGCAAACTATTTTTTGTCCCTTCATTTTTGCACGCGCACAGAATTCACGAGAGTATAATGACACGTTGTAGTGACGACGAAGAATAGAGCTGCCGAAGTGTCAGTTAAAGATCGAACAATTTTGGGCAGACTTGTGCCTAGCAAAACAAAACGACTCAAAACAGTGACTACCATGATCGTTGGTTGTCAAAATCTGATCCACGGGTTAATAGCATGACCCATCTTTTACATGACTGATCATACAGTCCAGTGCACTCGCTGGAGCTCACATACGTTCCAGAATGGACAACGCTGTTCGCGTCATGCACGCAATTTGAATAGACACGATTCTTCCGCTGTAGAATTCGTGACATTCGAGCAAGTCACGGTACATGTAGCCGCGACTTGCGCGGAGCCCTAACTGTTCAACAACTGTTGGGCGGTTGAACGTGGTCCCCCACAAAAAGACAAACAATGTACGTGTGTCGGTGTGAACGACAAGGTGAGTCGCCGCTGTATCAAAAACCAAGTGCAGCGCATTCATTCAAGGAAAAAAAAACCAGCAGGCGAATAGGAACGCGATGAACAGTGCGCTACTTAACACGAGCGCGACTCCGGTCCTCGTACGTATTTTCGCCCCGAAATAAAATCTCTTCAATCGCTTTCGAGCAGCGCGCGCACTATTTACGCCTCGCTTCTCATACCAATCAAAGATTTATGTCCGGTCAGCTAGAATTCATTAAGCCCCTGGGAAAACATTCCATTAAAATGGCCCAGTGCGCTGTCCGTGCCAGATCCGTACCGAGTTTTTCAAACTCTCCAAACAAAACCCCGCCTGCCCTGCGTGGAGCTGGTTCGCACGGGGCCATGTTCGACGTCAATTCCAGGCTCGTTCCCTGCTCGATTCGAGGCCAGATACGAAGTCGCTGGACCGTTTCGCGAACCGGTGCCGGTGCTTCGGGTCGCGCTTGCAGAGCGTTGCCTCGGGAGTCCAGCGTTTCGAAGTTTCGGGTCGTATTGATGCCCGCTTGACTCGTAATGAGCCCACTGGCTCAAGATATCTACGCCGAGCAGGGACTGTTTTTTTTTTTCCTGAAATGAAGGTGGCGAGTGGATAACGTGGGGGCGAAAAGTTTTCCAGATTCGCACGGAGCCATGTCGTAACACTGACGCGGTAATATGTTTCGCCTGGTCCTGGTGAGCCTGAATCGGAATAGGCAGGAGGAGATGTGGAAGAAAGTGTGATGCCATTAATGTACATTGTCAATACGGGCCTGTTTCGGCGATGCCAATAAGAGGACATATAACACCGAAAATTTTCTGATTACATTTGAGAGCGCGTGTTTCCTCCTTTAAGTCTCCAGATCTAAACAAAATTATGCCTATTGTGCCTTTCGTACGGGGTTGTCGTGTTTCGCAGCGAAAGAAAATTAAACGTGCTACCTAAAATTATCTGCAATAATTTCTGGTGCCTCCATTCTGTCAATTTTTTTTTTGCATGATATTCAACTCCTGCTTGGGCCAATCTCGCCTGCAGTATTGTGAAATAAATAAAGTAAGGTACAAGAAAGGCGTTACTTTGGTAGTGTATTGAGTGCTTTTAACAAAACACTGTTTCTAAAAACAAGGTTCATTTCATTATTTAAGACATCACTATATAAAAAATATAGACCCGAAGAACTATAGAGAGGTTTATGAACAAGATTACCTAAACTCAACAAAATTTGCTGCTCCTCCTGCCTAATCACGAATTACAATAAAAGCAAAAATGGAACTCTCGCCCAGTTTGCACGTAACCTGGCAGTACAATTATGCGATTTATGGCTTGTGTGTTTCTCGGTTCGTACGTTCTACAGGCTATTTTAAAGTCTTCCTCATGGCGGTTCAAACGTCTGCCATAATAACTTGGCAGCGACGCCTCCATGCGCTCACAATGAAGTTCCGGCGGCTTCGTTATAACACTGCCCTCAACAAGTATTTGGCATTATACTTCAGTAGTCCCACACCAAGTTCTAGCGACTGCAAGTTGTTCGGATGGCAATGACTACCACAATAAAAAAAAACGATTGATTGATTGATTGATTGATTGATTGATTGATTGATTGATTGATTGATTGATTGATTGATTGATTGATTGATTGAAACAGCAGATCTGTTATGATAGATGCAGCACTGGAGAACACCGGATTGATTTTGACCAACTAGAGTCCTTTATTCGATACCCGTCTCTCAGCACCCGACCGTTCTCGTATTTCGTCGTCATCGGAATGCGACTAGCCTGCCTTCGAAAGGAGGTTCATCTATATCTGGAACGACAGTAAGCTGCTTACATTTTCATGTGTAAGTAAACGAATGTAGATCGTAACTTGAATTATGTGTGTACAAAGCCATTCCGAGCGCGACAGACGTGACGACTGACTAGAAAGACGAACAATTTTAGCTGTGTCCTCGTGTCACAGAAAATGCGGTATCAGCGTCGGCGTGCGGCAACGATATCAGCGATAATACTCGTATATATTTAGGTGTCTGGGTATGCCATGCCTTGCTATATGACGTGAGGTATATGCAGATTATATTGCCGCACTATTCTATCCCTAAAGTTTCTCGTATCTTGTCTTACATTGTTGACAAAGTTATTCCTCGGAGTTTTGTGAATGGCAGCCCACAAACAAACCTCGTGAAACAAAATGCCGACACCGCATGCCTTTCATGCTATATCTTCTACGACTTAAATAATAAAAGTGCGGAACAATAACAGAAGCCCAATTACGTATCTTTCTTTTTTGGCGGGGCTCTACACCAGCTCCTGGATGAGCCCACGCAAGAAGCGGCGTCTCTACCAGAAAGTTCACTTTCGGGCACCCATATAGCGTTCGCCGCCAACGTTTTCCGGTAAACATTATGGTTACATAAGGTGCAGTTGCCGGGAAGCGTGAGACGTCGTCAGGAATCGTTGAATACTTTCACGTTCCACTTTAAAGGCGCAACGTAAGTGTCTTCCAAAGTTTTGGGCTGCCATTTCACAGCAATATTTCAAAGCTGTAGATGGCGTAGCGGTTTCGTACATTATATCTTGCATATAATAATATTAACGTGCTATTGAAAAAATAAACTTAGACAAACTATAGCAGATTCCTTCAGTAAGTTGAATATTTTTACCGAAGGAACACACGTTTCTTGTCTCAGGAAATTGGTGTAAAGCCGGTGCTCGTTACGTTTTTTTCCACGTAGCCATGAACGGTGTTTTCGACAAATAGGTCTCTATACTGTGCGCTTTAGCCAGCCTTGTTTGGCCATGCTGAAAGTCTATCGACTTGCACTTCCTTTCTCTTTCAAGAGTTCTAAAGCCGGCGTACTTTTTTGGAGTCGAACTGTAAATGCCACATGGATAGAATTGCCCCTTTCGCTTGCTGTAATCACATTCAGCGCTCAGAAGCGGCGCTTACAATACAGAATTGGCAAACATCCACTTTTAGAGTTAAGCCTGGCTAAAAGTTATGAAGAGAAAAGTGTGCCACTATAAAATAACACGAGTAAGTGACAATGCCTCCGGTATGACAAGTGATGAGTGCCAGAATTGGTTTTAGTGAGGACATTGTCGTTTTATTGATATCCAAGTGCCAGCAAGTGAACATCTCTGAGAGAGAGAGAGAGAGATAAGGAAGGCAAGGATGTTAACCAGTCAAGAGTCTGGTTGGCTACCCCACGCTGGGGGAAGGGAGAAGGCTAAGAGAGAGGAGGGAGAGAGAAGGTGTATATACGTGTACAGACAGTACTTGAGTTAAAGCCGCTCTCGCAAACCAGACGTTCTGAGAAAGCACAACAGTGCCTTCACTTCCTTCTGAGCCGATGATCGTTGGGGACGGTGCTCTAGTACTGCCTGTTTACTCAGAGAACGATCATCGAATTTTCTCATTGTGTTGGTAAAAGATTGTCTTTGTGCTTGAAATTGAGGACAAGGAAGGAAGGAAGGAAAAAGTGGAGAAGGAAAGGCAGGGAGGTTAACCGGTTTGCTACCCTACACATGGAAGAGGGATGGGGGAGATGAAAGATGGGAAAGGGGGAGAGGAAGAGAGAGCACATAGCACAACACACACACACACATCGTCCGTTGGTGTCCATCAATCTGGCATGGTACGTGATATCACTGTCACAGCCGCTTGTCCAACCCCGTCTCTTTCAAAAACCGAATTAGCCCCTTCGTCGCCTTCAGCTGCGATGTCTTCTGTCGGCGGCATGTGAAAATCGTTTCAACTGACAATGGTCTATTGTCAAGGTGCGCTAGAACGGACGAAAGGGACTGTCTCTGAACATTATATTCAGGACAGTCGCACAAAATGTGTTCTAGCGTCTCCTAGCAAAGAGTGGCATTACAGAGAGCGTTGTCAGCCATTCCAATGCAAAATGACTAAGATTTTTTGAATGCCACCCCTAGCCATAAGCGATAAAGCAGAGTGGCCTCTCTTCGGTGGAGTCCAGTTGGCATACAGAGATGCATCAAAGAGGGCAGGTGGTATTTACGATTGCTCCGGTTGGTTTGGCTGCTTGGTGTGCACCATAGAGGGAGCGTGATCTCCCGTGCAAGCACTCGAAGTCTGCTAGCTGCGTCGGATCGTGAAAGCGGTATGGCCTCTTCTTGTGCGTCTTCAAGAGCTGCCCGAGCGGCATTATCGGCGTCTTCGTTTCCAGTGACGCCACAGTGACTTGGCAGCCACTGAAACGTCACGTGGCGTCCTTTCTCCTGTGATGTATGAAGTAGGCATCTAATATCGAATACATGCTGTTTGAATGGCCCGCGACGCAGTGCTGATAGTACAGATTGTAGGGCTGCCTTTGAGTCGCTGAAGATTGACCATTGTCGAGGTGGCTCCCGATTGACGAAACGAAGTGCAGCGCGAAGAGCAGATAGTTCAGCAGATGTCGATGTTGTTGGGTGGTCAGTCCTAAAGCTGATGGTAATAGCTTTTGCTGGGACAACCTTAGCACCGGACGAACACTGGATGTTTGTGGAACCATCAGTATAGATGTGTTCACTGTCCGCGTACCTCTCGTGCAGAAGAAGCAGAGACAGTTGTTTCAGCACGGGCGACGACAGTTCAGAGTTTTTCCCGATTCCTGGTACACTGAGATGGACTGTGGGGCTGATAAGACACCAAGGGGGTATTGATGGTTTAGATGCAGCGGTGAAGCCCGAGGGAAGTTTGTCGTTGTACTTGACGATAGTTTTAGAGAATGTTGCTTGGTGCCTCTCTGAAGGTAGTGTTGCAAGGTGGTGATAGGTGGCACGTGCAAAATGTCTGATATGCGTTCTCAGGGCTTCCACCGTGATGTGAGTTTGCATTTGATGGTCCCGAGCAATCGCAATAGTTGCCTCAGTTGACGTGCATCTGGGCAAACCAAGACAAACTTTGAGTGCCTGAGCTTGTGCTGCCTGCAGAACACGAATATTTGTCTGGCAGGTGTTGTTCAGTACAGGTAGACTGTATCTTAAAAAAACTGAGAAAGAGAGCTCTGTAGAGTCTCAGCATTGCGTCTACTGACATCCCCCACGTCTTTCCTGTCAAGTATTTAAACAACTGGGAGGTTGCTGTCAGGCGCCGTTTCATGTAGGCCACGTGTGGGCTCCAACGGAGGTCTCGACCGATAATTACGCCAAGAAATCTGTGGGTTCGGACATAGGAAATGGTCCGCCCATCGATTGAGATGACATAAGGCGTCATCGGTTTGCGAGTAAATGCTACTGGTGCGCATTTTTCTGGTGATATACTGAGACCCTGTTTACACAAGTAGTTCGCTGTCAAAGTGGCCGCTCTTTCAAGTCGCGCCCGTATCTGAGCACGTGTGACTGCCAATGTACAGACACAGACGTCGTCAGCGTATATTGAAATTTTGATGGTAGTTGGCAAGTATTCAGCAAGTCCAACAAAAGCGACGTTGAATAGCGTCGGGATGAGAGCACCGCCTTGAGGAACGCCCCTGCTGCTATATGCAGATAGGTAACTTGCAGATAGGTAACTTGCAATCCACAAAGAAACTCGACCACCTAGGCCAACCGTCGCAAGGGCGTCGAGAATTGCCTCATGTAATACGTTATCGTATCCCCTTTCACATATAACAATAAAGCTGCAGATAAACGCTTACGGGACCTTTCGTGCTGGACATATGAAACGATATCAACTACATTGTCGATGGAAGAGCGGCCACGTCGGAAACCAGCCATGGAAATCGGATAAATCTTGTATTATTCAAGGTACCATTCCAGGCGGCCAAGGATCATCCGTTCCATTATCTTTCCTACACAGCTGGCCAGGGCTATTGGGCGGTAAGAGGTGAGTTCTAATGGGGATTTGCCCTGCTTTAAGAGTGGCACCAGGCGGCTTACTTTCCATTCGTCAGGAACATTTCCCTCCTGCCATGAGGAGTTGTAAAGGCTCAACAATTCTATCCGTGCAGACTCTCCGAAATAGCACAAGGCCCGGTATGATATACCATCTGGACCCGGAGATGATGAGCGCCTGCAGAGAGCTAGAGCTGCTTCGAGCTCCTCCATTGTAAAAACAAGGTCCATGCGGCAATCACGGGAATGGGGAACGTCAGCTCGGGCTGCACGATCTGGATGAGTCGCTTGGTCTGCGATCCGCGCACAAAAGTCTTCTGCGACATCGATGTCGTGCCGCCCTTGGAAAAGCGCTAGCGCCTTGAATGGAAAACACCGTTCCGGAAGGCAACGCAGACCTTGCACCGTTTTCCAAATGTGATACAGTGGCTTGCGGGGGTCGAGTGTCTGACAAAACGTTGCCCAACGTTCCGACGCTAATCTATCCATACGACGCTGAAACTTCTTTTGCATCCTCCTGGCTGCCTTAAGGTCATGAATTGATTTTGTACGCCGACATCGACGTTCCGCCCGGCGACGAAGCGCTCGAAGTCGCTCTAATTCTATGTCGAAGTCTTTTCGCGTAAAAGAGATCGTCATCATGCGAGTGGCGTTTTGCATCGTAATTTTAATCGTTTGCTCTAACCCAGATGGTAGGCCCTCGCGGCAGGCATGTTCCATCTCAGATTTGAAGTTGGCCCATTGAATCGTCCGAATGGTATTCCGTGGGCCTGATCTAGACGACAAGCCTTTGATGTTCAGATAGGTGGGAATGTGGTCACTCCCATGTGTCTCAATGTCTGGAAACCCCTTCACACATCTGGCGAGAGAGTTGGAGACGAAAGCAAGGTCGAGGCAGCTGCCGTATGTCACGCCTCGAAGAAAGGTGAGGCTACCATCGTTCAAAAGAGTAAGGCCATAGTTGTGGGCGATGCTTGCTAATCTTCGTCCCCTTGCATTTGTCCTCGTACTTCCCCATGCTGGATGGTGTGCATTGAAATCTCCTATGATGACCCATGGGGCGGGACAAACACTCAAGATATCCTCAAATCTTTTGGTACTGAAACTGCTGGAAGGCGATATATACACGCCTATGAGAGTAAACAAGAGTTTGTTCTGTTTAACTGTGACGCATATATATTGATTGTCGTCGTGGGGCGCACTTGGTTGCAAAACATAGGTGAGTTCACGACGAACAAAAATGACGATTTTGCTGCATGCACCATTTGTTGATGACATAATAAGTTCGTATCCTGATAGTCTTATTGGTTTCGACAAGTTGGGCTCACAAATGACGATGAGTGAAAACACATTGGTGTATACAAACTGACGAAAATCTGAAATTCGTGATTTTAGCCCTCTGGCATTCCACTGGATGACGGACGCTGCCTTCACTTCTTTCCGCGAGGATGGTGTATGGATAGCAATCTTTCTAGTTGAGGGATGCAAATGCGTCCAGCATTTTAAGTGCGTTTCGAGCAGAGGGTGTCCCCATGTCCACTAAAATTGCTCGAATGGCCTCCATGAGAGAACATAGCACCGAGATGACTTGACGGTCTGTTTTAGGCGAATTATCCATGGCCGGAGAAGGATCAGGTGGGGCCCCGACCTTCTGAGGTTCCTTCGCAAGGGAGTGGCTCGGTAGCGAAGGCCATTCCTCTAAAGATAGTCTTTTCTGCTTCCTTCGTGGAAGTGGTGGTCCTTTTCGCGGCGCGACTAACTGGCACCGCAGTGGAGTGGGTACTGTCACTTCGTGCATGCGCCTTCTTCGAAGACATACGATGGCGCCTACGTCGACGCCGACGCCGGACTACTTCGGCTGCCTCCCTGTGGGCCGAATTGTCTCTGGCTATTTGCTTGAGAACCGCACGCTCCCTCTTGACGCAGGGACAGTCCTTCGACGAGGCCGCGTGAGGGCCGCTACAGTTGGCGCACTTCAGGACCGTGGCACCGCAGGTCTGTTCTGCATGAGGTTCAGCGCAACGGGGACAGAGTAGCGAGTTGGGACACACGCCCTTGACAAGTCCTAGCCTGAAACACTGATGGCATTGAAGCGGCTTCTGGATGAATGGTCGAACCGGATGTCGGAAATGTCCGATTTCAACGTGGGATGGGATACGAACCCCCTTGAATATTACTTTTACGCAGCGTGTATTCCCAAGACGGCGCACTCTCGTAATGATCGTGCCTTCGTATGCCGGCTTGATGAGGCTAGGTAAGTCATCATTGGGAATGGCAATGTCAATGCCGTAAATCACACCGGCTATGGATGTGTTTTCGATCGGGATAAAGGGGCGCATTTTGACTCCGTCTAGCTCTGTGATTTCTTGAAGTTTTCCTAGCGCACTCGCGTTGTACACGTCTATGGCGTGTATATTCTTGCGTGTATTTATTCTTATGTCTTTAATTTGATCCGGCAGCGCACATTCCAGAAATATGGATAAGGCTTGCCTGTTTAGCAATCGTAGATTGCTTGACGGTTCTTCCGGCATAAAGATGATGACGTGTGGCCAGAGCGCAGGCCTTGACTTCACAGTCGTTGTGCTCGCAGGAGTTGACGGCGCTGTGTTGACGATTTTTCTCCTCGCCCTCTTACTCCGGACGGCTATGAAGCCGTCGTCGGATGAGTCGTCTTCCGCCATAGAGTACAGCTCGGTGTCTTCGGTGTCACTGGGGGAGCCAACTCGCTTCCTTGCGGTTGACGGCCGTGATGACTTCTGGCCAGGCGGGCTTCTGGTATGACCCGCGTCCATGGCCGCAAGACGGGGAGGCGAGGCACCTCGAAAGGCGAAGATTTTACCAAAAATTCACAGAGCACAGAAACAAGTGTTCTGGCGAGAAGACACTTCGTCGAGGACAATGGGCAATAAGTGGTCAATGTTCTCGCATCCGCAAAGATCACATGTAGGACTATCAGCCATTCCAATTAGTGCTGAGTAGACATTGGAGGAGGCAACTCCAAGCCACAACCGACACAAAAGAGACGCTTCGCGTCGGTGGAGACCGGCTGGAACGGAGTTGCTGTGAAGCGTTTAGTCTGTGCAGTCTTGTGCAGTCTTGTATGTGCGGTATTCCACTCTGCTAAGGAGATAGTGTTAGCTAGACTGCGAAGTTGTCTCGCGGCGTCGATCCTTTAGAGAGGAACGGGGACGCAGCGGTCTTCTTGGTTTGACGTCCAAGCTGCCTTATCGGCGTCATCATTTCCTGTGATACCCCAATGATCTGGTATCTTCTGAAAAGAGATAGCATGGCTTTTTCCTCCAGCAGTTGATAAAGAGTGGGTGCTGCGATCAGTCGAGACAACCAGGCATTTGATAACTTTTTCAGAACTGCCTCGTGCTAAGATGACGTTGAGTTTACGAGCGGTCAGGAGATACAAAACGGCCCAGACTTTGTACAGCGCAGCAGAAAAGGCGCAGAGAATAGTCTTATCTCTCCTTTGCAAAACCTTTTCAGGTAGCCTGTAAGTGGCAGGCTATAGATGGAGACAGCTACCACTCCGCTGGTACATGAAAAATTGCCTTTGGCTCGGTTAGAATTCTGCATAATGCAGCACGGCGCATCACTTCAAACGCTGAAAAAGAAAAAGAATACTTCACTGAAGTGTAAAAAAGTTTTGTACCATAGAGATATATCGGCTGATGATTTGTTGTTACCCGTGATGTCTCGAAAATGAAGACGTTCGTAAAAAGAGTGTCAATAAAAATATGCAAATATCAACTCAGGTTATAACTCTGCCTTTCCCCACATTATAACTCTGCCCTTCTCCCTCCCTCACGCCCACCCTTCCCGAAAAAAAGATATGATACGGAGGAAAGAGAGAGAGATAGGACTAGCATTGTGTCCTGTCCTCCTTTATTTTTCAGCTAAATATTTTCGCGCGACAAAATGCACAGCCACAAACGCAACAGCGCCAATCAATGTTATATGTCTCTGATATAAACATCCATAGATTTAAAGTAGAAAGTAGAGTTTCTTGCTTAAACTGAAACATCAAAGTGCATGTGTCCCAAAACATGCACATTTTATGCTTTACCCGTATATTACCTAATCGTAATATTTTTTTAATAATCTTTTTCAAGACATTGCACAGGCACGTACTGTGTTCGTGATCTCTGGGACGCATCCCTCTGTCAAGCTTCTTTTGCCATTTTCTTATTCATACCTGTCAGTAAAGCCCTGCCCAGTGTGTGTGCAAGATGCCTCAGTATTATTCATCTGTTGTCAGGCACAATCCCTAACAATGCAAATATAATGTTACCGTAGCTATCCGCGCAGCATATGCGCACCTGGACAAAATATAGACGACTATACCATAGACTGAACCTATTTTCTTTATGTTTTAGTATTTTTTTTGTTCTCGTCTCCACATGCGGCGCTGCATGATAGCTACCATACATTCTCAATTCTAACTCGCTCAGATCACCACATCAAAACAATTATGTCTTACTGCCATTTGCATCTTCCGCAAGAAGACCATAAGAGACAGAGAGGCAATCGCTGTGAAGTTCCCATCATTTCAACGGAGAGAGAGAATGACCGAGAAAGAAACTTTGATGGTGTGCGTCAAATTCACGTTGTGGCGCTCTCCACAAGGTGGCCTCGGTCATGGGTGGAGCTCTCAGTCCGGGACCCCATGAGCCGTAGCTGCCTGGTGCGCTCTGTTGACCAGATCAACAACAACAATAAAAAAAGTTGAGGGGGGTAGCGCATAGTATTATCCTTTCCAGAAAATCAAGGGAAGACATTGCAGAATATGTCAGAGGATATGTCTGCGCAGGCAGGTAGATAAGTTCGTTTACCTAACATGCTATTTCAGCTTTTGATTTTTAACGACAGTATCAACAAATCAATTAATCAATCAATCAATATTTATTTTTGACAAAGTCAAATACAAGATGGGTATAAGTACACATGCCGAGGTACCGAAGTAACAGCTGTCGGGGGGACCTCCTAACAAGACATGAAAAGGAGATAGTAGGATCGTGGCAAACAGTGATTCATGTCATATATTATACAATTTCTACATCGTCATCGGAAATAAACGGTAAGAGAGAAAAAAGAAAGTATTAAAAATATCACAAGTATAATCACACAGTTACAAATAAAGAAAAAAATTGAAGAATCTTAAAAAATAACCTGCGAGAATTCACACGAGGATAAATGGCACGTAAAACTACCAACGAGAAGAAGCAACAATTATGAGCAAAATTCAGTGATTCGGTAATCTGAACAGTGCATTGCATAATGAAAAAGCAGAACAAAATCTCATTATTGCTAGGTTCGTTAAATTATACTATGTGTCTGATAAAGTGTTCATGAAATGCTCCTTCGTTCTACGCCTGAATGATAATAATTTAGATGACTTCATATCAGACGGTATTGAATTTCAAATAGAAATTTCCCATAATTAGTTCTTGCTCTTGGGAGGAGAAGATTGAGTTGTGCAGAAAATCTTGTATTGCTATAATTGATGCTGCTAGAGCGATTAAAACCTGGAATATTAAACTCGGTATCTATAAGACGAAACATAGGTTGTGACGGCTTATGATTGAGTAACATGCGTAAAGGTAAAACATTTAGGGACCGGAATATGGGAGCAGGAGGAGGTGTATGCGATTCGAGTGCAATTAATCGTAATGCCTGCATTTGCAATACTTCTAGCTGATGAAGATGTGTGGCATATGTATTAGCGCAAGATGACAGGCAGTATGAGAGATGGCTGTGTATTTGCGCGTAATGTAAAGACACGAGAATGGTTTGCTGAGGAAAAGAGCGAGTTTTTATGATGTGAATACCAAATGAGATTCTTTTAATAAGTGATTTAATACGGCACTGGAACTTTAGGTTCTCATCTAGAACTACACCATGAAATTTAGTAGACGCGGGTCTTGCAAATACATTATTATTTAGAGGCACTACAATAGAGTCAATGTGCAAAGTTTTTGAAGAATGGAATACCATAAATATTGTCTTGGATGGGTTAATGGTTAGCTTGTTTTTTACACACCACGAATGAATATTTGCTATATCGTCGTTAAGTTTATCCTGCAATGCGAATAAATTTTTATCAGATGCGAAAATAGTGGCATCATCAGCATAAAGAAGGCAGTGCGCATGTGTTAATATTTCTGGCAAGTCATTAATGAATATAAGAAATAAAAGTGGCCCAAGTATTGATCCCTGAGGGATGCCTGTATCTACAATTTTTGATGAGGATAAGACACCACTGACTTCGACTATACATGGTCGGTCTATTAGGTAGTCGCGAATTAATTGTAAAGGTGGCCCAGAAATTCCATAATATTCAAGTTACCATTACCCTATATATATATATATATATATATATATATATATATATATATATATATATATATATATATATATATATATAGGGTAATGATCTGTTACGGCATATTCCACTATTCCAGTTGCGCTAAGATCAGTAGGTCTGATTAAGACTGATTTCACGTTTTGTTGCTTAATTTCATGTAATCAGAATTGCGTCTTCCTCCGTCGGAGGGAACATTTTAGCCATCCTAGAGGCACGCGCAGCTCGAGGTGCATGTGCGACTATTCAACGAGCAGCCACTCGGATTCACTTAAAGCGACCCCCAGCGAAGTTCCCGTTGCACGGGCTCTTTGATGACACAGATGGGAAGATGAAGTCATTTGCATTCGCGCACACCGCCAAATCTTAGAAAGTAGCGACGTCAAGCCACAAAGTGGCAGCTCGCTCACCATCGTGTCCTCGGTGCATTTGGGTCGGACGGCACGTGCGTTTGCCTTAGAGGGACTTATTTAGCCCGTCTTCAATGTATTCTTCAAGAGGAGGCATAGGGCTGCACGTTGCGACGCGTTCCCAATTAGCTTAACACAATGGCGTAGGGGTGGGCTTAAGACTTCGAGTGACAGCGCGTGCTCTCGAGTGAGTAGCGGTGGAGAGCGGATTCCAACGTCTCTTTCGCGAGCATTTGGGTTTAATGCTGAGAGCATGACGGTGCCGGCATTGTACAGTCTACGTTTCGTTCAGTTTGCCGTCCCAATTTGTGAACTGTATAATATGCAAGTAACGCGAGAGATTGGCGATGTTCGAGTGTTGAATAAAGATATGCGAAAAGGAAACAGAAGATCATATGCTCGAACTCGCGAATTAAGGCTGTGAGACAGGACAGGAAAGAAATTTCAATTGATAAATTCACCTGTATTTCATAAGGCTATTGCTATATATTTTATCCCTGTCCGTATGTTATTAAAAGGCCCCTTAAAGTCCACTTCTGCTTTGTCCTCTAGCGTAAAGGTGCTCGCGTTCTCTTTAGAAGTGAGATAAAGGTGGGCGTAGCTAATTGCTTATTTTTCAATCATTTTTTTTATTCGAGCAGGCTACAGCTGCAGCATAAGTATGCATTTAAATAAAAGCATTTAGAAATGGCAGTAGTGCATGCTTGGCTTAGCCAGCTTGTCGTCTATGAACCAGCGCCTATTCCATTTGTAGCTTTGTAGCAGTTAGCATCCATTCTCGAGTAGCCGTCGTTTCTAGACAGAGCGACAAGGGGTGGTACTTATTAATATGAAATTCAACAACTGAAACGACTTGGAAACAGCAGAGAAAGACGGCGCACATTTCGTCTTCTTCCACTGATTCTTGCCGTTTGCGCATGTTCACTTCTACGTAAGGTTGTCCGAAATTTCCCAGCTAGTTACTATAGTAACTAGCTGGGAAATTGTCCGCTACAGTAACTAGTGGACATTTGCCACCTCTTGTATACAACAGGTGGCAAATATCCGCTGTAGATGCTGAATCGACACACTTTGGGACAGTTCGCAGGTTCTTCAAGGGCTGAATCTCAGGGTGGCGCCAGGAGTCAGGGCTGCCTCAGCCCTTATTCTCTCAACAGAGACTTGCTCCACCCGATAAATGTTACAGTGAAGGAAGCACACACGCGCACCGGAGCTGTTAAGCCGCGTGCGTCCCGACGAAGAAGGGATTTTGGGGCTTCCAATGATAGAGCAGGCCCCTGAAATTATCTGGTGGAATTTCTGGTGTGAGATTATAAAGCGCATTTCTGCCTGCTAGATTGTTGTTCTATTTGTTTACCGTGTCCCTGGAAGCCAATGTACACAGACCATGGATGGAGGTGACCTGTGAAGATTGTGCATACCTTCGCAGGTATGTTGCGCATGGCATACATTCTTTTTTTTTTTGAGGTGCTGTACAAAGTTTAGCGTGTCAGGGAGCGCAGATGTCAATTACAAAAACGTTCGTCAGCATATTGGCAGCGTTCGCTGCGTCATTCGCGCCTGCAGCTATAGTTAGGCTTGTGGGTTTTTTCTCACTGTACCATCAATATAGCTGGAAATTCAGGGTGCGTTCGACTGTAAAAGGTAGCTCGACACTCTCGTGTGTCAGCATTCATGATTGTGTACACTAGTAAGTCTCCACAAAGAGTGAGTGAGTGAAAACTTTTATTGAGTCTTTTAAGAGTTTCGCGGCTACGAGGTCTCTGTCGTCTTCATCTTCTTGGCGCTGGCGACAACCCTTGCTTCAGCAAGGGTAGGCCCCTATTCCAAGGCTCCACTGAGTCATGCTGCATCGCTCGCGTGCTGCACTAGGGCCCTTTGGGCCGTGAGCTCGCTGCTGGTGAGCCGACTCTCCCATTGCTCCGCACTCGGGTGTTCGTGTTTGTGGAATGCTTTGTTGCGTTCGCACTCCCAGGTGATGTGGTAGAGTGTAGGTGTGGCACCGCACCAAGGGCAGGTGGCCCTGTATTGTGTCGGAAACATCTTATTGAGCACGTGTAAGTTGGGGAAGGAGTTTGTAGTCTGCGCCAGCTGGTCGCTTCCTCCTTTGTGAGGGCTTTGTATGGTGGCGGATATCTAATTCTAGTTCCTCTATATAAGTTCAGGATCTCTGCTTATCCTCCCTCGCAAGCCTGTAGGTGGGTCTCCGGGGCATTAGACCGTCCTGCTCGGAACGCTTCGCCTCGAGCTAGGCTGTCTGCCCTTTCGTTGTATCTGATGTATTTGATGCTCTGAGGAATTGATCATGTCACCGAAGCTTTGTTGTTTTGTACTGATTATAGTAATGTAGCACCGGGGTGGAAGATATAGTTTGTCTATTCCTTCGGTCAGCTTTTTTATCTCTGAATAGCGTGCGAGTAGCTAACCCCAGGCAGTACAACGTCAGAGATTGCTGTGTGTATAGAGCTCCCAACGTCAACTTTATCGACAGATGCCAGCGTCACGCTTTCCCCTAGCGGAGACGGTATCACCGTATGTCAGGTCGCCGGCACCGTGAAGGGCTCGCGATGCCCGCGATCTTTGCAAAATTGCTCTTCGCATTGCCGTTGTTTCGCGATGGTTTTGCACTCGAGTAGCTAAGGAGCCCGGTACTATTGCATGGCAAACTGCCACAATAGCGACGGATACACCCGGGGTAGGCTGCCACCTGCCAGCTTCTTCAGTTTCCGGGGTAAATGGCGTGAAAAGAAACGCAGGCAACCATGGATAACCGCTGTGCGCTGAATTGAGTAGGCGGGAACGCCGAAGTTTACTGTTTTCAAGAATGCTTGCTATTCTTCGCGGCCGCGTTGTTGCTTCCTCTAGTAGCTCAGTCATGAGACTTTTCTCGCGACGACGAGATTAATGCTGCAGCTCTACTTCCACGTGCTTCGAGTGACGCACTAAGTAGCGGCTGACTTGCGCATTCGACGCATTGTGCTTTCTCGTGTTTCATTGACAGCGCGCGTTTGATGGGTAACATTTCTGTAGTAGCAAGTTGCAAGCAGTTGAGCGTATCACACAGGCGTATCATTAGGTAGGATATTTCTAAACAGAATGCGGACCGTAGTGTGTGGCATCTTGGCTCTGCGAGTTGTGCTATGAGAGTATGGCAGCGGCCGTTTCAATCGCTTTGGCACTCGATCGCTCTTTAATGTCAATGCCGCACGGTCATTTTCGATCACGATCAAGCCCGACACGGATCAAATTTTTCGGTCGCTATCAAAAATGGACGCTAAAGACTTGAAAAATTATAGACCAATCAGCTTACTGTCCGTTGCCTGCAAAGTATTTACTAAGGTAATTGCAAATAGAATCAGGAACACCTTAGACTTCTGTCAACCAAAGGACCAGGCAGGATTCCGTAAAGGCTACTCAACAATAGACCATATTCACACTATCAATCAAGTGATAGAGAAATGTGCAGAATATAACCAACCCTTATATATAGATTTCATTGATTACGAGAAAGCGTTTGATTCAGTCGAAACCTCAGCAGTCATGGAGGCATTACGGAATCAGGGTGTAGATGAGCCATATGTAAAAATACTGGAAGATATCTATAGCGGCTCCACAGCCACCGTAGTCCTCCATAAAGCAAGCAACAAAATCCCAATAAAGAAAGGCGTCAGGCAGGGAGATACAATATCTCCAATGCTATTCACAGCGTGTTTACAGGAGGTATTCAGAGACCTGGATTGGGAAGAATTGGGGATAAAAGTTAATGGAGAATACCTTAGTAACTTGCGATTCGCTGATGATATTGCCTTGCTTAGTAACTCAGGGGACCAATTGCAATGCATGCTCACTGACCTGGAGAGGCAAAGCAGAAGAGTGGGTCTAACGATTAATATGCAGAAAACTAAAGTAATGCTTAACAGTCTCGGGAGAGAACAGCAATTTACAATAGGCAGCGAGGCACTGGAAGTCGTAAGGGAATACATCTACTTAGGGCAAGTAGTGACGGCGGATCCGGATCATGAGACGGAAATAATCAGAAGAATAAGAATGGGCTGGAGTGCGTTTGGCAGGCATTCCCAAATCATGAACAGCAGGTTGCCGTTATCCCTCAAGAGAAAAGTATATAATAGCTGTGTCTTACCAGTACTCACCTACGGGGCAGAAACCTGGAGGCTTACGTAAAGGGTTCTACTCAAATTGAGGACGACACAACGAGCTATGGAAAGAAGAATGATAGGTGTAACGTTAAGGGATAAGAAAAGAGCAGATTGGGTGAGGCAACAAACGCGGGTAAACGACATCTTAGTTGAAATCAAGAAAAAGAAATGGGCATGGGCAGGACATGTAATGAGGAGGGAAGATAACCGATGGTCATTAAGGGTTACGGACTGGATCCCAAGGGAAGGGAAGCGTAGCAGGGGGCGGCAGAAAGTTAGGTGGGCGGATGAGATTAAGAAGTTTGCAGGGACGGCATGGCCACAATTAGTACATGACCGGGGTTGTTGGAGAAGTATGGGAGAGGCCTTTGCCCTGCAGTGGGCGTAACTAGGATGATGATGATGATGATGATGATGATGATGATGATGATGATGATGATGATGATGATGATGATGATGATGATGATGATGATCAAAGATGCTAGCTGTTGCATGGTCCCCCAATCCGGATAGAGTTTATTGAGCTCATTCAGCATTACGGCGCAGGCGACAGTCGGTCGTCATCTACTAGATCCGGATAGTGCAATATCGTGGTCGAAAGTGCCCGTGTAGAAGCATGCACCCGATCCGCGTTGCATGGTCTCGACAGCAGTCCAAAGTGCGTGACTTATAAGTGTGTAAATTCATCTTTGATTTAGACACCTCAGGGAAATCGCAGTCATTGTGTCGAGTGACGCGATGGTAAAATCGACTCTCTCGGTATTTGCGAGGTTGTTTTCCACACGAACTTCCTCGCGTTTTTTTTCTTTTTCTTTAAATCTTTGACGAATTCTTTGCCTCTTTCTTCGTTTTCGTTTTTAAGATGTACGGATACCGCATCATATCACGCCACTCGTAGGTACCTGTGCGGGGCTGCCGCTCATGCCGAAGCTCATCGGTGGCACCCAGCGGAAGGTACGAGTCACAGTGTGCCCTTTAATAATGAACCACAGTTACACGCGAAAGCCCTTTCGATTGACTGCCTGATCTGGATAAAAGCCTCGCATGAAAAAACGTTAAATGAGCTGGCATGCGAAGGCGAACAAACACGATTCACCTGGTGCTGCCAACAACAGAAGTTGTCTACCCTTGTCTACTTGCCCTTTCGTACTACCTGCCCCCGAAATACGTAGAATTTCACGGCCTGATGTCGGCCCTTCCTGTATTCGAGTCTGTTTTTGCGCTGAGCAGCAGGCTTGTGCAGACAAGCGCACGTGACCCCCTCCTACGAGCCCGCGCTGCCTAGCGACATGTGCATTTGCTCTCGCGATAGTCACTGCTATGCAGCGTCCATAGCGCCGCGAAGTCCAGGTTGGGTAGTCTATACAAACATTCTTTTTGTAAACTATGTGTGAATTCGTAACCGACTATTTCATTTGTCGTCATGTGGCCAATACCTTTCGTTCGAATGTGCCGTATTTAAAGGCCATTGAGAAGGCCATTGCGTGACAATGAGCAACTCTTCGTGTGTGATTACTTGCAGAGGTCGTATATAAGTCCAAGTATCACAAGAGTGTCCGTACGAGAAGGTATGAGATGAAGCCTATCGTTAAAGAAATCTACATCTTCGTGGATCACCCAGCATGCGTTGTATGAAAAAAAACGAGTGCGCGCAGCTCCTAATGTATAGTTGCGCGTGTGCAATGTCCCTGCACACTTTGCACCTGCCCTCGGCACATGTGTGATAAATGTTTGTCTCGCGGACAAGCTATAGTAGTGCGTTGCATAAAGTTTTATTCAGAACTTTCTGGTGATGGGAGCTATACAGTGACTGGTAGAGGAAAATGCATTAGCCACAGCATGTTCCAGTCGGGCATTGGTTGCACCTGTGTCCAACTATTTAACTGCTCCTCATTTGCACTGTTATTTGTCATAAGCTGGCCTAATGAAGAAATCACTAGCTCAGATTTCATTCTTGGTGTTATAAGAAAACCATTCAATGCCGGAAATGGTTGGGGCCCCCAGTGGTTATCTTACTGCTATGTTAATGCTCATACGAATATACGCGGAGCCAGGACCCTATTTATAAATACGAGAGAAGTCGTCGCAATGCACGAGGCAGTGCCAGAATTAAAATTTATTGTTATTGGAAAATTAAATGTCTCTTACCTCAGCATGCGCTAGATTTTTTTTTTATGTGACCACTCCCAAGTGGTTCTTTTTCGTTCCCTATAACTGTGTGGCAGGAGATGTTTGCGCCATAGGTGATGTCTGGTACTAGTTCTCACCTAAGCAATGAGTGCATAGCAACGATAAGCTGCCGCAAGAAAAAAAGAAAACACGCAGACAGAAGAAAGAAATAGTGCATTGCAAACATAGCATGGCTGAAACAAACAAACAAACAGGCAGAATTTGAATTATATGTATTTATATGCCTCTCGAACATAACATTTCTTCCTGCTCCGCAGCTATTGTTACCGTATTGTATTGACAGCTGCCGCCCTTGCTCGTGTGGCTTCCGGTCTGCTCGCATTCGCTGAAAGACCGGTACAAGGCAACCGAAGCTTGAAGGAAGGCGTTCACTTGGCCGGAAGTAAACAAGAGTCGGCATCAAATAGCGAAACCACACTACACTTGTGGCCGAATAAAGAACAAAACTGTCCGAAAGAGCGCGAACATCGGCAAAGGCGTTAGGCCAGCTGGTTGACAGGGCTGCGGAGACCATTACCGGCGGCGGGATAGCGAGTCTTCCGAGGAGAGGGGGGAAGGGAGGGCGTCGGGTGGCTGTTCGCTCGTGATTGTGTAGCACGAATGGGTGCCACCGCGGCCTTTTCACGCGCAGAGAGAAAGCAAACAGGCATTGTGTCGGTCGATCCCTGGAGAAAGGCTGCGACAGGTGCAAGTGAGGGCACGATCAGAAGAGCCTGCAGAAATCCGTCGATGTCGCCAACTTTCTCTCAGCAACCAATTGTTGCCCTGCGTTTTCGTTGCTCACTTCAGGTCGCAAATGTTGCCAATGTTACCCTTGAAAAGAAAGGGGGGAGGAAAAGGCCACGGCAAAACGCTACATGTGCATACGACCAAGTAAAAGAGGCAAAAGATGGACGTAATAATCCCGGAAAACCGGTCTCCTCCTCCGGCTGTACAGCATTTTGAGCAAAGAAAGCCCTGTATAAGATGTATGTTTGCAAATAGCACTAATGTATACATTACAATGATGCGGACATTTTGCTCACAGCGTCAATTTTTTTTATGTGGCGGATTTCTAAAATGTCGAGCGATGTCCTGCGACTGACCATGGCTGTAGAAGTCCATAAAAGTTAACCTTTAATGGCGCTTCCTTCAAACTGTAGTGGTCACAGCTGCTCCCAAGAAATAATCATGGAAAATTCTGTCATATGGGAAGAATGACGAGCTGGTTACTTCTCACAACTTAAGAAATGAAAAAACACGTGGTAATTTTTGTTGAAATTAGATAACGTTATTATGGCTGCGAAGACCATTGTTTCAACTCGCTAAGGGGCTGGCCTACTTTATTGTAAAGCTTTCTTCTTGTTTTACACCTCCAACAAATTAAACGCTGTGTAACCTAATTATGTATGTACTAGGACGAACCGCAGCAAATGGGTAAAGTTGTTCAAGAACAGCAAGATAAAAAAAGCTCGCCGAGCGCTGTGAGCTCAGTGACTCATCAATTTTTTATTTATATTTTTTTTTCGTATATTGACTGAGCAGATGCTCGTGTATTAATTTGTGCGCAGTGACTTTGCGTTTCGTGTTGCCGTAACATATATATATATTTATATATATATATATATATATATATATATATATATATATAATTGGTAGAGCATCGGACACGAAATGCGAAGGTTGAGGGTTCGGTTGCCACCTGCGGCAAGATGCTGTTTCATCCACTTCAATGTCCATTAATTTATAGTTTCTTTGTTTCATTTATTAAGCACAAGTAATTTCCCCTATATTGTCCTTGGTGTCAGTGTTTCTTGGCGTCTTACGATATGACTCTATATATATATATATATTATTGCCTTGCTGCGTTTATCTTTTCTGAACATTCCTTATTCGCTGGGCTTACTTTGTCATGTTTGGTAGAGCCGGCCATTCAGCAGCCTATTTTTCCGTGATCTCATCGTTTAATTAACAAAAATAAAAATGTAACCCCCGCGGTGGCGTTGCGGCTATGGCGCTCAATTGCGAAGTCCATGGGCCCGAAATCCTTTACCGGCCACGGCGGCCGCATCTTGACCGGGGGGGGGGGGGGCGAAATGCAAAAATGTCCATGTACTGTGCATTGGGTGCTTGTTAAAGAGCCCCACATGGTGTAAATTAATCTGGAGACTCACACTACGGGCGGGCCCCCATGATGAATGGGGGCGCGCATGATATCGTGGTGATAGCGCGCGAAACCGCACAATTTAATTTTCAATTGACAAAAAAAAATTTTGGCGCATACGGGTGATTCTAAATATGTGGTCCTTCAAGACGGGAAGCCCTCGAAAGAACAGCAGCATGGCGAACGAAATCTTGTTTTTCTAGGAAAGAGAGCCACCGCGCGTTGCATATTGTCACGTGGTAGTGACGGCGAATAACACAGCGGTAAAACTGCGAAGTACGAAACTAACTTATTATTGGGCGAACTTGGGCCCACAAAAGCAAGTTACACTCAAAACGCAACAATATCTGCGAGCGCGCTCACCAATCGGCGAAACTTGATCTGCGGGGCAAGCGCGTCGGCTTTTATGCACGAGTCTTCGAAGGTTCCAGAAAAATCACCGGTACTCGCGCGATCATAATATAAGACACGCTCTTGCTTTAATTTCGGCACATTTAGGTGTTATGATTCATTATCATCATCATCAGCCTGGTTACGCCCACTGCAGGGCAAAGGCCTCTCCCATACTTCTCCAACTACCCCGGTCATGTACTAATTGTGGCCATGTTGTCCCTGCAAACTTCTTAATCTCATCCGCCCACCTAACTTTCTGCCGCCCTCTGCTACGCTTCCCTTCCCTTGGAATCCATTCCGTAACCCTTAATGACCATCGGTTATCTTCCCTCCTCATTACGTGTCCTGCCCATGCCCGTTTCTTTTTCTTGATTTCGACTAAGATATCATTAACTCGCGTTTGTTCCCTCACCCAATCAGCTCTTTTCTTATCCCTTAACGTTACACCTATCATTTTTCTTTCCATAGCTCGTTGCGTCGTCCTCAATTTAAGTAGAACTCTTTTCGTAAGCCTCCAGGTTTCTGCCCCGTACGTGAGTACTGGTAAGACACGGCTGTTATAAACTTTTCTCTTAAGGGATAATGGCAACCTGCTGTTCATGATCCGAGAATGCCTGCCAAACGCGCCCCAGCCCATTCTAATTCTTCTGATTATTTCAGTCTCATGATCCGGATCCGCAGTCACTACCTGTCCTAAGTAGATGTATTCCCTTACCACTTCTAGTGCCTCACTACCTATCGTAAACTACTGTTCTCTTCCGAGACTGTTAAACATTACTTTAGTGTTCTGCAAATTAATTTTTAGACCCACCATTCGGCTTTGCCTCTCCAGGTCAGTAAGCATGCATTGCAGCGGGTCCCCTGAGTTACTAAGCAAGGCAATATCATCAGCGAATCGCAAGTTACTAAGGTATTCTCCATTAACTCTTATGCCCAATTCTTCCCAATCCAGGTCTCTGAATACCTCCTGTAAACACGCTGTGAATAGCATTGGAGAGATCGTATCTCCCTGCCTGACGCCTTTCTTTATTGGAATTTTGTTGCTTGCTTTATGGAGGACTACGGTGGCTGTGGAGCCGCTATAAATATCTTCCAGTATTTTTACATACGGCTGGTCTACACCCTGATTCCGCAGTGCCTCCATGACTGCTGAGGTTTCGAATGAATCAAACGCTTTCTCGTAATCAATGAAAGCTATATATAAAGGTTGGTTATATTCCGCACATTTTTCTATCACCTGATTGATAGTGTGAATATGGTCTATTGTTGAGTAGCCATTACGGAATCCTGCCTGGTCCTTTGGTTGACGGAAGTCTAAGGTATTCCTGATTCTATTTGCAATTACCTTAGTAAATACTTTGTAGGCAACGGACAGTAAGCTGATCGGTCTATAATTTTTCAAGTCTTTGGCGTCCCCTTTCTTATGGATTAGAATTATGTTAGCATTTTTCCAAGATTCCGGTACGCTCGAAGTCATGAGGCAGTGCGTATACAGGGTGGCCAGTTTCTCTAGAGCAATCTGCCCCCCATCCTTCAGCAAATCTGCTGTTACCTTATCCTCCCCAGCTGCCTTCCCCCTTTGCATAGCTCCCAAGGCTTTATTTACTTCTTCCGGCGTTACCTGTGGGATTTCGAATTCCTCTAGACTATTCTCTCTTCCGTTATCGTCGTGGGTGCCACTGGTACTGTATAAATCTCTATAGAACTCCTCAGCCACTTGAACTATCTCATCCATATTAGTAATGATATTGCCGGCTTTGTCTCTTAACGCATACATCTGATTCTTGCCAATTCCTAGCTTTTTCTTCACTGCTTTTAGTCTTCCTCCGTTCCTGAGAGCATGTTCAATTCTATCCATATTATACTTCCTTATGTCAGCTGTCTTAAGCTTGTGGATTAACTTCGAAAGTTCTGCCAGTTCTATTCTAGCTGTAGGGTTAGAGGCTTTCATACATTGACGTTTCTTGATCAGATCTTTCGTCTCCTGCGATAGTTTACTGGTATCCTGCCTAACGGAGTTACCACCGACTTCTATTGCACACTCCTTGTTTGATTGCCAACCGTTAAAACAAATTGAAGCGATGTTGGGAATTCAGAGCGGCGGCGCAGTTCAGTCAGGGCAAATTGCAGAAACTCCCGCCCAATTAACTTGCATTGGGTGCAGCTTGAAGAACCCCGTGGTATCGAGATTAATCTAAAGCCCCCACTTAGCTGTGCCTCATTGTAAGACTGAAATTCTGGCAGAGAAAAACCTGCAATTCAATTTGAATTTGATTCAAAGTGAACAACTATTTTGCCAAGCTAGTGAACGTTCTTTCGCTCGGCCTGTATGACAAACAAGGATGAAACCAATAAAAGAAAAATGACGCCCGTTTTACAACAAGCTGTAAATCTACGGTCACAGCTTCGCACGAACGGCGATAATGCTGCATCATTTTCCCATCAAGATTTTCATGTTTACGCTTCCGCACCTGTCCTTGCCTTAATTCCATAGCACGTATCTTGAATCTTGTACTTTCCGACTGTTCGGAGAAATTTCACGAATGCGGCAAATAATTTCACCATGTTATAATGAACATTGTTACTTACGGCCTTTAGAACGAACAGCGGAAGGAGGCTCATAAAAAAAAAAAAGCGGGTGCTACGATGAACTTATTGTGCACAAACAACGCTGCTGTAGCAGCTTCGCCGGAACTATAAATACCCCATCATTTCACTCCAACCATCATGTCTCTGCTGAGCACTCAACAAGAAGAATGAGGAATGAACATTCTCTTCGTGAGGCCCACCATTAAGACGGGACCGGTGCCAGCGAGTAATGATGTCGCCCAAGCAAGTGCCAGGATTACGAATGGTCGCCGCATGGGAACAACAGTAGAGAGAGAGCGAGAGGAAAGGCAGGGAGGTTAGCCAGCCTTCTATCCAGTGGAGGCGCCGCTATACATCACGCCATCGAGCAGCTGAAGGCGCTGAGGCTGTATCATTTAATGAAAGCCCAGGTGCTCCTGGTTACTTAACCAAGTCGAATATGCCGCTAGTAGTGAAAGTTGGTGCTTTTTATTTCTTCTTCAGGGCCAGTCTTCTGAAAATACCTGAATTTCTTTTTAATTTAGCACGTAAGAATTAAAGATACTATTTCCCGGTGCCTTCTCATATTTTATTTTACATTGTTGGGGCTAAGGCAGGTGCAAATCTTTCTTCTAAGCACGATCTTTCGCATAGGATTTTTTGGGTTCCAGTGTTATCCTCGTATTCCGATGCTCTTATCGACCTTGCTTGTTTCTTTTTGGTTATACTATGTTTATACGTACTGGGCAATGGGTCCAAGCCCTTCCATTTTTTAAATTATTGCCGTGAATTTGCTATTAATGTTATTCCACTTCTACCATGAGCTTTTAAATTTACTCCTAATTTACCTTTTTTTTCTTTAGTTTCCCGTATCTACGCCAGAAGAAAAAGTTACGCGATTTTAGACTTCGCTTCTAGTGCCAAAATCACAACCTGATCATGGCGCACGCCATATATGGGGAACTGCGGAATTATTTTTTACCACCTGGAGTCCTTCAATGCGCACCCAGTGTACGCTCCACGAGAGTTTTTGCACACCGCGCCCATCGATAAACGGCCACCATGACCAGGATCGAACTCTAGACCTCGAGCTCAGCAGTGCCACGCCATAGCCACAGAGCTACCACCGTGGGCAATAAATAGCGAAATCCTTCTCCCGCGATGGGTTCACTTACAAAGCTAGTGCAGATGTACTGCCTCCAGCTTCACGGTAGGGCATATCACCTGAGCGCTTGGTAGATGTTCTCGTTGAGTCACGGTCACGACGCGCTTGGGCCAGTAGTGGAAACGGGAGGAGGAAGATATCCGGTACCACAAAGTTTCCTGCTAAAATTATCGGAGGAAATTCTGGAGCTGCGGTCGTTAAGCTAACCTGGCAATGATGCATTTGAATGAATGTATTTGAATGAAAGATGCATTTGTATAACCTTCGTGCTTGTGTCTTCAAACATTCTTGGGACGTGGCTTCACGCTTCTAAATCTGCAAAAACTCGTAGATTTTTGTAAATCCAATACGGCGATTAGTATGATAACATGCTCTAATCATTGCCAATTGTTGCATTGGTAGCGCAATTATGTTATTGTATATGATCAACTCGCAAAGTCGTAAAGACGCTTGAAGCCAGAAGGACGAAATTTGGGCGAAACTTTGTGTGGTCCTTCATGCACATGTTGGCTGGGCCATAATATTTCTATTCCGTAGGGCCAGAGTTTCCTCTAGTAAATTTTTGTTGAAAATTATATAGCCGTCACCGTTTCCATCCTAGTCTTGCCAGTTCACGTCAAGAATGAAGCGAATTGCGAGGTGCTGTCAGGCATCTGTATTGGTCATGATTTGACTTCCAGCGTAGATATAACTTCAATCAATAGCGTCATAATATTGTATTCGTATGTTCAAATGATATGCACAAAAGGTAGCACCAACTGTTGTCTGGAAGGATCGGACGTCACATACTGTGGAAACATAAGTACTAGTACGCTTACTGATAAAGAAAAAAGAATGGGCTCAATGAATGCTGGCGCAAATGGGCTGCTAGAAGAAGTGAGAATCGCTTTCAATTCAGGTCTCGCACAGCGCGTGCTTACTAGTACCGCATTAAGCTATCGATCACGATGTTTGCTTTTTCTATGTCTTCATATTCACGATAGCACGAAATAACGACCGGTCCTGATCAATGGCAGAAATAGTCATGTATATGTGTCTGGCTTATGTCCGCACACCTTTAAATCTTTTATATTTTGAGTGTGAGTTAGCTGCGACACTACGTAGCATATTCCTTTCTTTCTTTCTTCCTTTCTTCCTTTCTTTCTTTCTTTCTTTCTTTCTTTCTTTCTTTCTTTTTTTTGCGGACAAGACATTTTGTGTTCTGCGCCTCTAAAACTGCACATCAAAAGCCGCAAAGATTGTGGAAGATCTATTCTCTCAATCCTGTTTTTGTAAGTTCGCTCAGCTGCGCAGTACTAAAAGACAAGGTGAAGCACGCCCTAGAGGCAGTTCACTTGTCAGCGCACTGATTCAGACACAGGGTGGCTGAAATGGCGCAAGAAAAAGAAAGGCGGAGGAGAGCTCTCCATTGCAGGCTTTTTAATGCGAAGGTTATTTGGCTAGTAGCGGTACTATGAAATCGGCAGAAAATTAATTGAAACTTTCGACTGCACATTGTTCATTATCCAATCGAACAATTATTCTTCAGAACGAAACCATGTATCTTACCAAACTAGAACTAAACATTACAAATGTAATTACACGCCTTATACAAATGAGACCAATGGCATATCGTTCACGTTGTTTCTGTTTTTTTGTTACTCTGGATGTCTTTTTATCAGAAATTCCACTCGTTGGATAATCAGTTGCGTTCAATTATGCAATACATCAAGTATTACTTTTAAGGCATAAGCCGAATTTGACAATTCGTAGACCGTGCTCAGTAATACCCAATGAAGTTGTTTGCATGTCATCATTGTTTAAAGCGTTTCTTTTTTTTTTTTGCGAGCTCAAAAGAAATCCCAGGAAATATGAAAGCATGACGTAACTCCGCGCTTGCCCGTTTGGATTGCAGCACTGCCAATCGTGTTTCTAAAGAACGAAACCAGCACGTCTGTTGAAGGCCGACCAGTTTGTCCACATCTCTATTCAATGCCGGCCTATCTCTTATCACTTAGGACCATGACCGATTCCAACCTTCACAACGAAGGTGTTTGCGTACGTTGGACGCCCTGGTGATCGTTTTTTTATGTTTTGATGGATATGCGGGCTTCATTTTTCAGAAACACTATTGAGAGCGCTGTAATTCATACAGGGCAACATGCAGTGACGTCTTTTTATATATATATCTCGCGGGCTTTCTTCAGATAACTGAAAAAAAAAACTTACATAAAAGATAACAACATGGAAACAACTGCATTTAGTCTTTCTTAGCCGCTCTATAACTTTTTCAGTGCTACCTATGCCCTAAAACGAGTATATAAACATTTTCTTAATTAAATGTAACTAATTTACCAACTAATGATACTTCAAAAAGCAATTTATGTACTCAGAACGACTATGAACAATATGCCGTACGTCTCATTTGTCTAACGTCCGCCACTTTATTTTAAAGCTTGGTTCTAGTTACGTGAAACAACCGGCACTTGTAAATTTGGCCTTGTTTAAGCGAGTTGGGGAATATTCGTGTTAACAAATTATAAGTACGTTTTAGGCTTTTATATGATACACCAATTTTGCTGCTTTCAGAACGCCTTACCGATGAGGATCAGTATATTGCGATGCCGTTTTTTTCTGGTGGGCCTACCCAGCTGTACACTTTATGATGCATGTTTAATCTGCTTCCAATTTCAAGACATTTTAATAAAACATGACGACAGAAAAATAAGAACCTGTTTTTCCTCCAGTCCGCAGGCGCTTACGTGTTCTTTATAATTTAGCAGCCCTCGTCAGTATAATTTCAGTGAATCTTAACCTTAATGATTTCTCTGCCCTTACGCAAGCATATTGGAGTTCTGAAAATCCTACGCAATCTCTACCTCATTATCTCCACCAAAACTAATTTGTGACATAACAGAATGGCTCTAAATGCACAAGTTCTTCATACGAGAAATGCGGTCAGCCCGAAAGAATGATGTCGAAATAGCTAACCTTATAAAAACACGTTATGATAAAAGTATCCCCAAATTAGAGGACATGCTCCAACATAAGTTACAGTCTTGTGGCGGCACAACACATGCTCCCTCCCCACTGAAATATATAATAAAGTAAAAAAATGAAGAAAAAAAAATACTTGAAAGTTCTTTTTGCCTGCGCGGGTCGCAAGTACTGCCTGAATAGCAACAATTTCAGATGGTATTATGTTAAATCGACGTCGGTATCTATAATAATATGCAGAGAATAAATTTCAAACTGGTTTACTTTACCGTGGAGGAAAGGAAAAACGGTGACCACCATCGCTACTTTTAAGATTACATACAAAGATAATCTAAGAGAAATTACAGTTGCTCAGTCGAACCATAATATAGAACATGCTTCCATCACTTCCTCCACCAATGCCGGGCTTCTTTTTATCTGGCAATAGTTAAAGAACCTTTCCCGATGGACCTCCCTCGTATTACGCCTGCCGCTGTAACGAAGTGGTGTTGCATTTATGAAAATAGCGAAAACTTATTTTTCATCCCTCTTTCTCAAAGCTGCGCATATTTACACTGAAATGTTCCTCGGATCATACATGGGTAGCGATTCGAACCTGACGGCTGCACGCTAACTAACTATCACAGGTTTCGGTTAGCGGTAAGCCATAATCAATTTTGTGTATTTCTACAAACTCAGTCTCACCTCTCTGGGATAGAGCTTAGCTTCCGGGATAGCCACTGTCTGTTACAGAGCCACAAAAGTAAGGGCTCCTGGTAGACATCGCCAAACTTAGGATAAAAAAATGAGTTGAACGTGCTTACATTATTCTTCGCAGCGGTGACTGAATTACCATTTACAGGAGTACTGTTCTCTGTGGCGAGGCTATTAGCTTGCTTTACGGAAACGTGTTCTAAAATATTTCATTATAATTGCTGATTCCGTTCGCTTGCAAATTTTGCTGCATGTCGTGACAATTAAAAAAGCACGTAGGAGGAGGACGAAAAAAGGGAGAAGGCAGCGATGTCACCTAGAAAGCGTCTGATTGGCTACTTTAGGCTTGGGGATGGGAAAATGGGAATAGAAAGACGAGAGAGAGAAAGAAAGAGAGGAAGGAAAGAAACGGTGAGTTCGCGCATGCGCGAGGCCAGCACCGCTAAGTCTAAGGTGTTAAAAGATACTGATGAGCTAGTGGGCAAGCCATGATATTGAACCAGCGAACCTACATATGACATTTACACATAGAAACAACATACACAGGCGCTTGACTGAAACTACTTGAACTGAAGCGCCTTGCATAAGCATCGGGTAACCGGAATCTGCCAGGCCCATTCACAACTTGTAAAAGGAGCAGTAGTAACATCGTGTTTAAATAATTATCTGATGAAGTCATGCAACCACAAAGTGGAAACCAGTTTCAGAGATCAGGCGAAGCTCCTGGCAGAAAGAGTGTAGGTTAGGGCGTGTTGGTATTCCATAACTGAGGTTTTTAGCGCACGAAAAGGGACGAAAGACAGTGGCGAAACGAGGACATAGCGCTGTGTCCTCGTTTCGCCACTGTCTTTCGTCCCTTTTCGTGCGCTAAAAACCTCACTCCTGGCAGATTCTGGTTAACCGATGCGTATGCTCGCCTCTGTCACGAAGTGCTTGAGCAGCCAGTGTAAGAACGAATCGAAGAGAAACGGTACCACTGCTAGAGCAAAGAAAGTTGCTGTGGTACCATACATTAATTGTATTTCAGATAGCCTCAGAAGAATAGCGGTAAAGTCGGGGGTGGACGTGGTTTTCGCTGCCCCTGAGCGTCTACAGAAGGAGGAGGAGACAAAGGAGAGGAAAGACAGGGAGGTTAGCCAGTGTAAGTACCGGCTGGCTACCCTGTGCTGGGGAAAGGGGTAACGGGAATAAAAGGAGAAAGAAGAAGAGGGAAAAAAAATGGAAAAAAAGAGAAAATTCAAACAGTAACGCGAAACTACGCGCTACAACGTTCAAAGGCGGTCGCACAATTCGCAGTTCCTTAAAAACTTCAACAAAGCCCTTAAGGCCATGAGTGCCGAAGCCCGTCTGGACCAATGTCCTAGAGCTTTTTCCTTTGTAAAGGGGCGATTGTCCAGTTGCTTTGCAAACAGGTTAATTCAGAGAATAACAAAAGGAACGCATGCTCTACTCAACATCGCAAACAATTTGCAACCTGCACTCATAACGTTGTCTATACCATGCCGCCTTTGTGCGGAAGAACGTATGTTGGTCGAACTGCCAGATGGATCAATGAGAGACTAAAAGAGCATTAATATAACTTCACTAAGGTAATCTCGGAGTCATTTGGGCATTCACTGCCGAGATTGACCCTGCAAACCCATGTTTGAAAGTACTTGAATTTTGCATAGGACTCATAGCAGGGTGAAAAGGGGGATTCTGTAGGCCTATGAATTTGCAAAATTAGAGGAAATGTTTCTGACCGAGCGATCAGTGTAGCTATCTGAAAAAGAGGTAGGATTCCTCAGTTTATCGTGGTAACTGCTGCAGTGTATGTTTAGACCATGCCTTGGACATGTCTACGGCTCATCGACATGCACCACTGAATGTCCTTTTTTGCTTTCTCGTTTATTTCCGCTCGTACGGTAAAAATTTATTGATGCGTGCGAAAATAAAATCGATAGTAGAAAGTAGCGCAGTCTCTGTATATCTGTTTCTCTCTACGTCCTCCGTTCAGTGGTGCTTCCTCACTCTATCATGGATTCAAACCAACTAGCCCGCCAACGTGTTTTAACCAAACTGCACTGCCATTTGCATATATCTTTGGTAGCCAATCTTCCTTTGACAAGCGAGACATATGAAAGAAGAGAGAAGGACAGGGAGGTTAACCACTTCAACAAAAGTCTGGTTTGCTACCCTACACTGGGCGTGGGGGGAAGGGTGCCCTCGACGAGGCATCATACATCACCTTCGTTTTGCTGACATCGAGATGTAGACGTCTTACTCTGCATCCTCCTGATTGGGAATTTGCATTTCACCGTAGCTTGCGAACTGTGTAGTGCACAAACATGAAAGTTGCATGAAGCATAAAGTTTTGATCTTTCTGCTGCCTGAACATAATCACACAGGCATGAGAATACACGCGGCTATCGCGTGCCGCAGAATGGAGAGCCTCAAAAAAATCTGCAGCAAAACTAAAGACGGAATTCGCAACCTCAGGACTCCCCAAAACTCCATATCAACCCTGTTTGGTCCACTGACTTACTCGCGAAGAAGTTGTCCTACTTTATATTCCATTCGAACGAGCTCCGCCTGCACCTAGGCTTGGTTGTTTAGAACTGGACCATTCTCATCTTCGCTTTGTGCCCTATGTGGTGAGACAAGAAATGCGGAACACTTCAAGTGGTTGCTCCCGGAATTTGATGCGGAAAAACGTTTGTTGTTACACGGCCTTTAAATGAAAGGACTTGTACACGCGGGCGTTGAAGACGTGGTGTTCCCTGAAGGGCCTGCGAAAGTCAAGGAGTTCTGCGACAGTTGACTGAATTTCTTAAAGACAGGGAGTTGATCAACGTGATGGTACCCTTGCTAACAACGCATGAGATGCTCAGGTGGAAGGGTTTTCGGCTAAACATGGCGGGCTAACGCCACCTGCTGCTTGAGCCGTCGGGTTAACACCACTTGAGCCGTCACTAAGTGCAGGGGATATGAGGTATTGCAAAGCAAGATAGCGACGATGACGTAGACAGAAGCTGCAGACAAAATAGAAGAAATGAAAGAAGGAATAGTGTGACAAAAGCTTCTGGTGTCGCTGAAAACTTCCGACACTCACAGCTGTAACTGCTACGATATTTCGGTAAGTGCCCGAGTACAGCTGGAGCAACCATACGCTGTAGCCCAGGGGCTACGGCGTATGGTCCATTCTGCCGGTGTCTTTCCACCCGTAACATTTTGGTGGAGGTTTCCAATCCCCACCCTCGGGAACAATAAAATCCTAATTATATTGCATTGACTTAGCCATATAGAAGAGCTTTGCTGTCACTCCTAACTAAAAATTTTCATATTTGGTTCAAAAGTTATTTTAAACCTTTGGTCTGAAACTGGTACGCAAAAAAACTTTGGAAAGTCGTGAAGAGCTTCCACTTGAAGAGCTTTTCTCAGAACTTTCGCCTAACTAATGAAGCAATACGACATTCTTGCGAACACTTCAACGAGCGAGAAAGGCGACCCGCAACGTAGAATATGCATATTTCTATGATAACTGTTCTGCCTACACATTCGAGTGGACCGCATACCGTAGAGTCTCAGGCAGAGACTTCCAGAAGTCTTGCCATAAGCGTTCACAGAATAAAAAATAAATTAAAACAGTATTGTCCGAATAGTTCCTGCTTTACTGAAAAGAGCAGTCCAAAAAAGAAGCGAGCACAGGGAAAGAACGATGTCATATATATATATATATATATATATATATACAGCTGTCTTTCTTGTAGTGTTGTGCGCATGTGCGAAGAGAAAGCCCTACAGACGCAGCTGACAAAATATAGCCGCTTCACCATGCATCTAGAGCTGATGCGTTTTTTCTTTGTAATATTTACAGTATAACGATGACATTTACCTCCTGAGCCTCTCGACCAAAAATACTGCATTACACGCCCAATTAACGCTTTGTTGTGTGTAGTACGCTACGCCTTACTGTGCACTCAACAATACCTTTAGCTCAAAGAGACGTGAATGTTCGGAGTAGCCGTACACGGACAGTGGCTTTTAGAGAGAAACGCAATGCGCTATTGTAGGCTGCTCGAAAGAGTGTGGCAAAAAGTAATTCTTCAGGTTTGTCTTTCCTATAATTGAATTTCGCAACTCTCTTGCCCTTTTTTTCCCCCAAGATGAGATTCTTGTCGCTGAAACCCAGCTTTCGAAACCCAGCCAGCCAGCACTTGTCCTTGCTGGTAAATTTTGAGGCTATCGTTAGTCCCGCGAATTCCCATCTGGTACGCATATTACATAACGCTGCAGATCTGGCAATGACAGGATAGCCAAATAAGAAGCAGGGATAGAAAGCCGGTATATCAGCATCAGCTGTGCTGAGGTAATGAAGGCCAATCAAGACGGAGATTACATTCTTACAGGTTATTTAGACTACTTAATGCTCGCTTTTATACTCTTATTTGATTATCTCGAGATAAAGTGTGCGGTAACAAAGCCTAGTTAGGTTTCAGGTATTGAAGGCAATTAATACCGCCTGTTGAGCACTTGTAGTTGGCCATTTTGTTACGGAAGTCAATCTGTGGTCATTAGATCTTAATATTCGAGGTGTCTTTTGTAGGCAGTTGAGTAAATTCCGGGTCGTTTTCTGTAGCGCTTCCCCCACAGACACAACTAAAGGAGCGCACCTTGACAGTAAACATATACTCAACGATGAATGCATATACGCAAAATAGTTTCCTTCAACCTTCTACGCATTTCACCTATACATGAAAGGTGCTCTTTTCAACATATACCGTGTAACTATTACACCAAAGCTGAGTATGACTCATACGTTCTTACACATGCAATATGTAACGAGCGTTCAATTATGAAATGCATTGCTTTCGGTGACTTGGTTTGTGCCAAACAAAATAGGATTAATACACGCTGTAGAGTTAGCGAGCGAAGAAATAGCATGCGTAGAGCTAAGCGAATGAGTCAGAAGCCGCAGGAAATGATGACACAGAAGGTCATTGAGAGAGAGAGAGGGGGGGAAAATTTAGGTCAAAATGACTTCAACGCAGAGATGGTGGTCAGGTGCTGCCTGGGCGCCACATCCTCGCTCATTGAATGACCCGGAATTGAACGTCGAGGCTAGAGTCCCTGAGCACCTTGGCCTCACAAAAAGTGTGGGCTAAAGAGGTCGGGATATATGTGACTGTATTTGCGGGCAGGGGAACGAATGTGTCTAGAGGCGGTGCCGCACGATTTGCTGGGGTTTTGTGAGTTTGGTGTGCCGTGGTGGTTTGTTGGGCCAGCCAGGCGGTAGTGCTGGGCGATTTCCTGGTACGAGGTGAGAGGCTCGCCGGGGTCCTTCTCGGGGTTCGTGGCAGTGCCCGCCGCTCGACTAACGAATTTCCGAACTTGCCGGTGGCTGGCTTCGTTTCCCGGGGTGCCCACGTGTGAAGGGGCCCAAGTTAGCGAGATGGTTTGGCGGGTCATCGTAGTCGGGCTGACGAGCGAGAGGTTGCAGAAGGCGTAGGGTGCCGGGGGTGGCGGTCCCGCGAGAAAAGTGAAGGATGGCGGTTTTCGAATCGCTAAGTATTATAGTGTATTCGTTAGATGCCGCAAGTACGACAGCTACTTCTTCGGCTTCGGCAGTGTTTAGGGCGCGGATGGAGCCGGCGATTTCTAAGGCAGGGGTCGTGTCTGTGGGAGTGCGAATATAACACCTAGTGCGTACGCTTTCGACTGCGAGGTGTAACGAGCCGCATCAACGTATGCCACCTGTGTGGTTGAGGAGTAGGTCATTGAGCTTCATAGCACAGCACGAGAGCAATGGTTGGCAGGGGCGTTCAATCCGCATCGACAAAAATCTGATATTTTGCTTCATGATTCTTGAAACGGTGAATAGCCGTTTTCAGTTACCCAATCGTGAACGACATCAGCTGTTACTAATACTATAGCATTTGCCGGCAGAATGTTAGCTTGAATGCAGCCGCAGATGTTCCAACCTCTGTTCTCTTACCTTAGAAGGGCCCTTGGTTGAGGATGAATGCAACAGAAAAATGCGTTCTCTCGCATCAGCTGTATTTAGAAGCAATCTTGTCATGGACACGTGGCGACGCGGTAGAAAAAGTTACTTTAGAGTCTAGTGGCTTTCATCTCGCGATATTGAGGCTGTCTAAATGGGCGCCCAATCCGCCGGCTACGCAAGATGAGACACATTTTCTTGTTTTTTTTTCATACATTCAATTCATCACAGGTGGTTCACAAGAGTTTCCTTGCGTAATATGCACGTGTGCTCCCCGGTTACCCACCCTTCCTCGCGGAGCCAATCCTCGCCACAACATTAACTTGTCCTGCATGTATTGCTGCAATGTAATCGAAACCAGAATTGAACGCTTCGCTCGGGTGGATCAATCACAGACAAGCCTTTCCAAGGCTACATTTGCCTGCAGCGGGCGGCATGGTGCCCTTCTTGGTATACATAATTTTGCACAATGCTGCTATTAAACACCGCAATTCTGAGCAGTCCTCATTCTTGTAAAATATATTATCAAAAATAACTACACTTTTCAGGCAGACGGCCCTGTTAAACCCCGTGTTCTTATTAGAAGACATATTTTTTAATAAAGGAAGAACGGACGGTGTGAACGTGGCTTTGGTCACAAGATACTTCCTTTGATAAGTTAGACTTTGGGTCTGATCCAACTCACTTCCTCTTCAATTTTTAGTCGTAATTTACGTGCGTCTGAACGACACCTTTTTTTGTCAGTCTATACATTTCTATCAGTACCTTATTGTTTCATGAAAAAAAAACAGGTATCTTTCGTTTCTTAAAAAGAAAAACAAAAGAAAAGCGTATGAACTTACAGTTCTACACTAGGACTTCTCCCTATATATTGCTCTCCATATAACAGCTACACCAACTGAACGACATTGCATTACTTTAGCAGTCCCCTCCTAAACAATTTAGCGCGTCTTCACTTCAACCAGCAGCCAAGCACCGCTCAGTACAGAATGAATACCAAAGAGCAGATATACCAACAGCATGCGCCGGCGTCATCTCGTAGCAGCCTGTCTAAGACTGCACTTGCAGCTTTAAAGGAGCGTGAATCACCGCGTCTTTGGGCACCCTCCAGTAAACACTGCGACGTTGAGAAAGCTACGACATAACTCTGTAGCAGTCAGCGTAGAGCATCCGAAAGACATTGCAGCAGACCGCAAACGACGAACACTAACTACAGATAACAACAGCATTCTTTAAAACATCTTAGCATCATTCACCCCATTTAGAAGCGTCATGAGCTTACTCTTATCACAAGCACAAGACACGGCTACGAATATGCATACAGCTAGCTGCCAGCAGACTAGTCTAGAGCTGAGGAGCTGAGCAAAAATGATTGTCCCTACGCCATCAAACGGATTGAGGGCCCCTGTTTTACACAGCTTGCATTGAGCATGCGCTGACCGATACGCCGTGCACGGCTGCTGGTGCTTCTCGCTATACGACATTTACCTCTGTCACTTATTAAATACCTCATATGCCCCATATACCTACGGGTTATAGCCATTCGGCAAAATGATGACGTGCCTCTTTAATTATGATGGCGATCGCAACCATACACTCGAGGGGCGTTCACGAAGTCGCCGTTGGCGCCGCCATGTTTTCCCATGTGCCGTGGTGCATGCGCATCCCACGCGCGTGTCTTGAAAGTCACGAGATGTACTGCAGGTGGCCGTGCGAACCGAGATGCGCGCCGTCTTCCCGCGACTCCAGTCTAGCAAAAACGCGTGGAGTGAGGACTTTGAGAAAATTCGGATGATTAATGATGCATGGTGGTGGGAGCAACCGCACGCAACGTTCATTTGGGGACGCGCACGTACGTTCCCAACGCTGCTGGAGCTCCTCATCTAACCAGTATTGTGACCGCGAGGGCTCGGGGTCATCAAGTGAACTCGGTTCAAAAATGCCTTTGAGGCCGTGGCACGTACGTATCACGCTTGTTTCGTTAGTAAGCCAATGCTTACTGCACTTTATGCTATCCCCAAATCTACGAGCCTTCGTTTAATGTTCTAAAGCTTTGCTATCAACACACTGGGAATTTCAAATTATTCTACGCGTCTTTAGGTACCTTGCACGACACAGTTTCCTATTGCAACGATATACTGTCTGCTTTCTCGAACTAAAATTCTCGTTCGTCAAAAAAAAATCCTTAGTGCTGTTCTCAGGGGCTGTCTAACGCAAAGCATAATACGAGAAGAGCTCGATTTTGAGGGGCCCGAGTTTTGTTAGCCAAAACCACATCAAGCCAACATATGGTTGTGGCAAAGCGTTATGTCACAATGAAACAATATTTCCGCACTGAGGCGACAGACCAGACTGATGAGACTAGAATTCGGTTTTTATAACCGCTATTATAACTCAGAAACAGCACTCTACAACCTTTCCCGTTGTTTAGGACGACGAGACATTCCTCGGCTAGCGAATTTCACGTGCCTCCACTTATATAGAGGCAACCCGGAAAAACAATTTGCAATACTATGTTTATTTTGTCCCGCACCCTAAGGCATCGTCAAGAAGACAATTAGTCGTCGACTCTCCCCTCCATTGTTTCCGTGCACAGGAATCTCAAGGACAGTTTTTTTGTCAAGCAGAATCCACTCGCTAGTACAATTCTTCGATCCTGTCAAGCGGCACGACTGTAGTTGAGGTAGTTGAGGGCGTGCTCAAGGGCTTTTTCCGTTCGGCATAACCAAAAAACTGGAAGCAGACAACGTGCCCATTATTTTCCCATTCGAAAAGACGTTGCTAGGTAAAACGAAAGGGTCTTTTCAGCAGGAATGAAAGCACATTCCGAACATTTGCTCGTGGCAATGTGCGCGACCTTACTGTCGTACTTTGATGTGTTCTTGACTTATGGCTCCTTTTCCGTAGACGCACAAACTAACTAAACTCATTCAGGAATACCACTTCACAACGACAAAATAAGCCCCAACTGATAGCTTCTGAGGCAATCAGTGTAGCGGCGTGATCACGAGGCACGGTACAAACGATAATTACTATTAGTGCTTACACAAACCGGATCAAATGCTTAGGACTTCAGGCACATTACTGATATTCTTCCCTTAACTCTGTGGCAGCGCGGTTGAGGAAAACGACGTTTTTTTTCCCAAAGTAGAGTCCCAGTAGACTTGTTACAGTATTCAGAAGTTAAGTTCTTTAATGAAAGTGGCTTACCTTTCGTCATCAAGCTTTTAAAAACCGCTGGCGGTGTTATTCAGCTGTTTGCCTTCTTAAATCACTGAGGCTTAGAAAGCTTGTGCCAAATAACCATAGGGCTTCTTTTCTTCTTTTCTTTTTTGCTATTTCCGCATACATTTTCATAATTACCATTCACACTGGTTCGTTGAGCATCTTATCTAAATTTTCTAGTGTCATATGAGCCTCCGAGACATGGGATCATGCAAACTTCAGCAGCGATAGGAAGTTATAGTTCGTATTTGCAATGTCGTGGCGTAAGTGATAACCGAAAAGCAAAAAGGCGAAAAGAAAAAGTAGTGACGGTGTGTGCCAAAATATTGTAGGCCTTCATTCGCCGAGTACATATCAGATGGCACCAATATAACGGGCCTCAAGAATGCCAGCGGTTTCACCAAGGCGCTAGTACCTGCGCCTTGGTAGTGACATTTCGCCAACGTGACAATGAAGGTATGATCGATGACCAGATGCACGTGTGTCTATGGCACTATGGCACGGAGTAAGACATTTAGGAGGTGAAACTCCCGTCAGCGCGAGCGAGCGCGGGCGACCAGATAAGGTCACAATTGTTGCATGCGCCGACGGGGCCGTATACAGTGGCGGCGCCATGCGGCGCGTCGTAGAAGCCACAGCGAAAAAAAAAAAAGATGCAGGGCCCGAGCAGGCGGCTCCGGCGCGCTCTCAACGGCTGTAATTTCTTTCCAGGCCGCCAGGCGTCGCCAGCACGATAACGGCTCCGCGGGCTTGTGACCTTTTCTGGTCGGCGCAAACAGCGGAGTTTCCACTCCTAAATGTTTCTTGCGCCGTGTACTATGGGCAAGAGAACTTTCTATCGCACATCTTTCAATCGTAACTTCCTGCGGAGAGCTCACGCTTTCTTTATTTTAATTTTTCCGTCTTCTTACGTGAGAAGTTTTATGCGATGATAGAAAATTCTGTAAACTTTGCTCTGCGATAGAGTTTGCCGTTGCCACTTTCTGTCGCCTGTGTTTTCAAAGGGATCTGCACCGGCTCCAGAACAAGCTTACCATAAAATTCCAGATCACTGACGTAATCAGGCGTTTCTAGCTCTCAGATAGCTAAATGAGCTAAAGGGATCAACCGTTTTCAACACAGGATGTCTTACTGCCTATCGGAACACAAGCGCTACAAATGCTGTGGTTATGAGAGCGCCGGGAAACACAGAACACTGCTTACGACTTATTTATTTATTTATTTAATTTATTTATTTATTTATTTATTTATTTATTTATTTATTTATTTATTTATGTGATTAGTATTACCTATCTACCTGTCTGTCTATCGGTCGGTACATCTGTTTTCCCGCCAACTTGGGCCCCTAGGTTGTTTGTGTTTTAATGGTTAGAGAACTAACTGGCTGCTGTCAGGAGGGAATCGGGTTCCAAACCATTCGTCCGGCCAACTTAGGTCACGGGAAGGCGACCTTCGGTGTGTGCCGCTCTTGAGTTAACCGGTTCCACGTCAACGTTTGTCAGCTTTCAACACAACTTGAATCAATGGGTATGGGACACTAGGTGTGGGCCAGAGTTCAATGAACTTCCTTCATGGTGATTCGTGTCACTAGATATGGGCTGCTGGATATGTGCCGCTCTTTAATAAACCCCTTTAACACCAGCTTCGGTCGTTGAGTATGTGCCACAAAGTATGTGCCACGAGTACCGTGCCGCTACTTAATAAACCTTTCTGACTCCAACTTGAGTCACTGGGTATTTGACAATCATTATACATGACGCCTTTCGCCGGTTGGAAAGCGGTGTGTCAATGAGCTGCCGCAGTGTTTATCATATTAATCCTGACATTCATCGTGGAATGGGTTCTGTCGTATTTATTTATTTATTTATTTATTTATTTATTTATTTATTTATTTATTTGATGTACCCTCAAGCAACGAGGCATAGTAGAGGGAAAGGGGTCACATGATATAAAAAGATTTCATAACCGTATATGAAACGTGGTATGTTATGCAATGTTAGCGGCATATCATAAATACAAGAGAAATATGCAACAAACTGCATACATCGCAACACGCATAGAAAAAAGATGGATTTTGGGGTGGGATACATTCCATAATTATACAGTACTCCGACAAAAAAAAAAGAAAGGATTCGGCAATAGACACAATGTCGACGGGAAAGTGGTTCCACTCGTTACAGGTGGATGGTATGAAATAATAAAAAAAGTATGCTGCAGAAAATGCATCTAACTTCGTGTTGATGATGAGTTCAAGATGAGCGATAAATCAGAGGCATGACAAGTTCGATGCGCAATGACGAATGGTAGCAGAATTTGTGAAAAAGGCAAAGACGGTAACACGGACGGAGCAGCGATGGCCTTTGTAATGAAAGAGTGCGTTTCGTTGCTGTTATGCTTGATACGCGTTAGTAATTAGAATGAAATGAGTAGTACAATTTCGTAATAGTTCAAGACACCTAATTATTGTTGCGTAATGAGGATCCTATATTGCATCACCATATTCTAATATTGAGGGTGGTAAAGCATCACGACGAAGCGCTTTTAGTTGGGGGGGGGGGACTTTATTATAGTTATATCATAGGTATCCCCATGCTTTGGTAGCACTGCTACCGACTATATTAACATGAGTGTTCCACGTTAGCTTGTAGGTAATTTGCGTGCACGTTAAGGTACTCCAGGTAGTCAAAATAAATTGAGGAGCGCCCCTCTACGCCGTGCCTTATAATCATATCGCGGGTTTGGAACGTAAGAAATCATAATTGAATTGTAGGCAATAGTAATGCCCTTAAGTATCGTGATGACGGGACATCCTTCAAATCAAGGTCACCTAGCTTCTACCTTGCAAAATGTTGCAATTTCAGTACAAACAGCCACTGCAAACAGTCATTAGTTACACTGATGTGGTTTAAGTTCATGAGTAATTTATCACACCAAGTCGTAATGTTATTCAATTCCGTCTGTTACATATCTCTAACGTTATCGTTATATATTTCCCTGTACACAGTCATCGGCATGCTGATAGACAGAAAAGGAGGCGCAGTTAGGCAAATCACTAAGATATAACGAAAACGAAAGTAGACCTAAAACTAAATCTTAACGTACACCTGATACTACTTTAATTCGAGGTGAGGTGAATTTTTACGTACCGAAAGGGGTTTATTATGGAATATTCAAGCCAAGCCAAGCAATCGAGGTTCATTGAGGATAGTTTAAACATCAGTAAGGTGTGATAAACTTTATCCAAAACCTTCGCAAAGTAAAAAAAAAACGCATTCTACCTTAGCATGTTTATCAACTATAGAATGCAATGAATTAGTAAAAGCAACAAAAAAGAAATATACAACTAAGCCCATGTTGAGCTGATGTAGCGGTGATTGCTACGCACAGACATTGGTCATGAGCGTATACGCACGGGAAAGATGACCTATACTCAAGTCTTTCCTGTCATTCAATAAAAGTTGCTCGCTTTTAGGCAGCCATATAACAGTTTGATGTCTCTATTCATTACTTGGCCAGCCTGATCACTTGACCAGTTAAAACAACGTAGGCTACTGCAGCATCACTTTTCTATCTCTCAAAGAACACATCTACGTCCGTTTCGTGACATGCTGTGTCTTGTTTTATGACTGCCGTGGTTTTACGGGCACCTGAAAGCAGTATTTTTCTCATTTACAAGCTCTTCAGTTATCCTTACGTTCTATGGCAAACTGTATTGCACACATAAGTCGAATGAAGTATATCAGCCTCGCTTTTTACTGAAGAGCCTCCACGCAAATTTCACATTTCACTGTGTACAAAAAATGACAAAGTATTTCATATTACGTTTCATTTTCGGAGGCCTTCTTTTTTTCTCGAATGTTCTTACTTGATTCGATTCGGAAATTTTGCTAATGAACATCCCTAACCCCGCAAAAAGGAGCCGTTAGTAGAGTCCGGAACGCGAAGCGTAAAAGATCCCCAATTTTGTTTTATTGGACACATTACTAATTTAATAACTAGCGATTACAACAAGAAATACAAATTTGTCAGAAAATTTTGTCTCCTTCAGAAAATTTGTGACTACGAGTAGTTGGGCATTGGTCTGGCTCACAACTGTCCTGTAGCCTTCATATTGATTACATCTTAGATTACATCATTACATATTTCGTACTGCACGTGCTTCCTCAAATAGTATATATTTTAAAGAGGCTTCACCAAATGTCATTTCTTCTTGCCTATTTCTCAACAGTTATACGGAGTCACCATTTTCAAGGTTTATGGAATTTTCGAAAAGTCGCCTGTGGCAGGTAGCATAATTATTGTCCTTGACCTAAATTGTTCGAAACGGCAATGCTAGCGCGAAAAATCAAAACATCATATTCATGCAATTAACCAAATTAAGTAATTGACTTCTGAATTATTTATCATACGGCCCACATTGCAATTTACGAACCGTCGCCGCTAAGCTTGCAAGGTCGTATCCACTTGAAACGAATTTACAGGTAGATGCTAGTTTCGCGATTAACATTTCCCAAAGTGGGCGACAAAATGCATGGGCGTTCCTGTTATTTTTGTGCTTCAATGCATAAAGGCGCATTTTGTTAAAAGGGTAAGGGGAACAACAGTGCATTCTTACGACTTGTTCAATGGCGCATATCTCCAAACTGGTGTCATTCTGGAAATTAATTCCAAGGGGATATGCCTTGTAAACACACCGGTTACAATTTGCAAATTGCAATTTGTGCGGTAAAACAATTAATTCGGACAATATTTGGTGAATATTTGTTAATTATTTGAATAGGTGTTTCGATTTATCGTGAAATTGATATCCGCCTCTCTGAACAATAAGGGAATTGAGTACTAGAATTAGGTTATCTGCAACAGGCTATTTTAAAAATTACGCAAGACTTACATATGATCACCCTGTATAAAAGTAAAATATTATTGTGCTATTTCGCACCACCCTGGCACGTGGAACAAGAATAGCCTCGAATTAACTGAAAGGCGTGCTTGGAGAATTCCCTAGGTATTACAATTTCTCGGCGCTTAATTGCCTTGCCAACGGAATTAATAAAACGGCATAATATTCCACTGCTTGATTGATCTGAACATAAAGAAGCTATCAATGGCATTCCTTTGCCAGCTTCCCGCTAATTGCTACGCTAGCCCTCCACTCTTCTGCTATGTAAAGAACTATAAACGTGATGCACTTAGCACCGTCATCAAAACACCTTATCGCCTTACACTGTCGGAAAAGATACATTTAAATACTCCAATTTCCCGCGAGCTATCGAGGGGCATTGTTTAAATACTTCTAGACACAATGTTGCTCACTCAACAATAATTTAAAAGTTTATGTTTATATTTTCTTGTTCGTGGCCTTCTTTTAATTAGTTTCATAGTTATTGAAATGGTGGTTAATAAACGAGAAATCTCGCGTACTCTAGTACAAATGCTAGGCCATATTTTAAAGCGATATCAAAAACACAGTTATCACCCATTTTAAAAAAAAAATATTTTTCAACGTACGCTCATCTTTGGGTCCACCAGGGATACTTGTTTCTCTATTCCAAGCACATAATGAGGTTTGAGTCCCATTCTGCGAAGTCTCCGCAAAAGATTATTTCCAAATCCTTCCACCTTCCGAATAAATATCAAAGGGCTTGTTAACTACGAATACTAATTCTTTCAATCATCTTCGCCTCAGTCTCAGAAATATTCTGACACTGTATATCTATGCATCCGGCTGACAGTGCCATTGGAAGCCCCGTTTCACGGGGAACATACTTTGTCTGCTTTCTCAGCAGTTGCCGAGCATTTTTAACACAGTCTATATTTGCAATTGCTAAAGCGTATTGAAAATCCAGATTTGAAATCGCTGATAATCTTATCATAGACACGAACACCGTAATTCTCGTTTCTTTTTTCGGTAGATGCATCGAAACCTGGTCCGGAGCGTCTTTTTATTCTGCGTGTATTCTTCACGTCAATTTCTGGGCGCTGCAGTATGGCGAGGTCATTCTAAATCTTTTTCACTAAAGTATAGAGATGTCCTTTGCAGAGGCAAGCTCCGCCAACGATAAAAAGAAGACCCCGTGGATGCAATATATGCCACACAAAAATGCTTAAATAAAAGCAGAATACGACAGAACTTGCGGGGGACTGGTCCATACAAAAAAAAAAAAAAACGCAGGCTTATGAATGTCCAGCGAACGTATATCTTGCACTTCGAACACTGTTTTTTCGCTTGTTTTTGACATGTGGCTGCTACCGTGCAGCCGATCTAAATGCCGCAGGGGTATCACATTTTCATGGGCCCATCAGCTCTGGTAATCACTGATCGTCTTACATTGTAAACACAGTATCACGTCGCCGATAAAAGCGCGACCCTTATTTTCAGCGCACCCTGCGGGGTTTCGAGTTGCCGCAACTTGCAAGTAGGAGCCTATATTTTTTATTAATTTTTTGTCTAGCATCATTCAGCAATCAGAAGAAAGAAAGCGTCTATACGGTAGTTATTGTAGTGTTATAGTTCCATACATTTATTTTTTGTCCCCATGACTGGAAAACTTAAATAAAGAAAGAGAAAAGAAAAACTGGGAACCCTTCCCTTAATTTTTAAGTATTTTGTTTCACTAGATACGTTCATCCTTGAAGTGTAGACAGGGGCACATATGTTGTTCTAGTGTCTAGTCGCATTTCTAATTCCCGTTTTGTTTGCTGTAATGCGCCTAAACACTGATGGCGTAAGGTAATCCCTCCGCCACTTACTCTGAAGGAATTATTGCTGTTTATCTTAAGATCCGCATCACTAAGTGCATTCGGCGCACCTCATAGTCTTAAAGAAATTGTTGTCGTCCGCCTTTTAATAAGTGGTCGACAGTGCCTTTTGCTATTTTACAAAAGATATCAAAGCTGCTACTGCGTCTAGACAAAAGAAACTATGTATTAAGGCGTTGTAGTATGTAGTATTGCGTTGAGATGTGCATCTAGAAGAGAATACGTGCTCCGAAACATCTCCTGTTAACGTCTCCTTCAAATGACGACAAAAATGCGTTGGGAGAGTCATTAAAGATAGAGCAATAATATTTTATTATGACGTGGGACATGTCGAAAGTGATGTGCAACAACGTTACAAGTGTTTGGAGCACATAGGCGAGTTTTTTTAAGACTCTAACCAATTTATATTCGTTGAGGACAGGAACGCGTTTTCTCGAAGGAGCAGGTGTGTCAAAATTATTCTGAAGGATAAGTACAGTGTGCTACTACAAGAACACGCTGGAGAACCTTTAATGTTGCCACTTCTTTGGGTGCGCGGTAGAATATTATCAAGCCTGTGCTAAATGTCGTTCTTGTCATTGCTTGCCAAGCACTGAAACGTTTGCCCTGAACGAAATACTTAGGGAATCAATATCAAACGTCGCAAAAGTGTGTTTTAGGTGAAACATTTTGGGGAAGAAAATCGAAATTGTAGGTGTAACAAGAGCACCGCAGAAATTTTCCAAATTGCGATAAGAAGCCTCAAGACAAATCAATTTAAGGGTTTTTTTTTTTTACCGAAATCAAATTGCTGAACATTTTTGCTTGATGAGAAGGAGAAAGAGGAGCAGGATGTTGGCTGCAGTTGGACCTAGCCTTGAAAGGAGATGCCAGTAATTGCTCGACAGCAGCATTTCTCTTGATGAAACGATGTCGTCTAATGCGTCATTAAGAAGGGCAGAGTTCGACAGGTGAACAAGAGAAAGCGTACAGCGATGCGGAAACTGCACACATACGCGGCATGGTAGAGCCATTACACTGTTTCTGCTTTTCCCCCATGGCAAGCAGTGCTTCAGAAGTTGTATACGGAAACTTCTCCCACTCTGCATTCACGACTGAAAAATAGTGCGTGCTCCGTGCCAATTTCGAAATCCTAATACGCCTGCATTCGCGACCAAAACCTAGTCCATCGCATATTGAAGGCGGCGAGTATTAAGTAATTTGATGTAACGGTAACTCTATTTGGCATAGGCGTAGTTACAATTTATCAAGCACCTATTCTGTACAAGACGTTGCAGATGAGGGACCAGCTCGCTCGCTACGAAACTTGCAGAGCGGTACATTTCTGTGACCGCCCTAGTTGCATGGCTTCCGTAGCATTGCCTGCTACGTATAAAACAGAGGGGACAGGCAACTGATGAAAGTGTCCCTAAATATTTAAAAGTGTTAAGTGCTGAATGTTAATTGTGATCAGTGGCGTAATCGTCGGTGCTGGTGCAGTGGCTGTAGCTTCGAGCGTGGCCCTCCAGTGTGGAGGGGAAAATGCGGGAGCAGTGCGAGAACATTCCAGAGGAATCGGCAACGCTCCTTTGACCGAACGAAATGCTCGCAGATCTTACCGTATGCTTCTTTCTTTAGATGTAGAGAAGGAACCAATCTTTCTTGACAGCTCGTACATTTGTCGGGGCAGCGCGATTCCTGTCGAAACGACGCCGAAGTTCGTCCCGTGCTCGCAAAGTGCCTACTCACACCTGTTACCTCGACACCTGCATATACCTGCATTTTTACGATGAGACCAACACGAGACCAATAAATTATTTTTCCATCTTTTGTTTTATCAAAACCAGAATAGGCGTAATGTGTTGCGGTACCTCAGGGGCCCTTGAACATTTAGGATTGCAAAGTCTGCCGTTGCGGTGAAAAAAGGAAACGAAAAAGAAAGCAATGGCGGCACAACAACATATGGTTTGTTTTGCTTATTCCATACGTTCCTTAGTCGTTTGAGTTGATACTAGTTTAGTGAGATAGCCGGCACTTCGGTGGCCTATTTTCCCACTTGCTCGCGATTGAATAAACAACAAACAAACCACGCGTTGAAATAGTGAACAGTACGAAAACTCCTATTTGAACACCAATTGCTGTCACCCCGACCAAAATCGCACTGAATGCTGCGACACCGCGACTACGCGACCAACTTCGCGGAACGCAGTAGAGTACAAGAAAAATTGCCTCGTCTCTGGGCTAAAACTTCACCGCGTCAAACAATCTGAACAAGGAAGGCGCCGGGCACCGCGGTATTTTCGTCTCGAACTAAGCGTCTGAGGAATTGCGATTCTGAATCTAACAGAAGCCGCGCAAGTATGCCAAGTTATTTGTTTTACTCAAGATGAACTAGGACGAAGTTACTTGTTTACATTCCTTTGCATCAGGCAAAGAGAATTGTAAATTTGCGCTACAAGCCACTCCCGAAGCAATCATCTGATGGGCCTCCTTCCGTATGCGCTAATCGTCCATTTATTTTCGTTTCTTTGAATTTCAGTTGTCGACCTCTCTCCTATACGACTGTCTTGAAGTACACCTAACCTTGATAGTCATATACGACACAGGCTGGTATGGTGGAGGGGAAGAGTAGAAGTACGTTAGTCATCGTCAAACGGGCTGGCCACCTTTTATAAGGAATTAAATGATGATAAAAGCAGAGCTGACAGAATCTAAAGGATAAAGTATACTGATGAGACAATACATCTACAAATTCAGAAAAAGCAAGATATCGAGGCTACACCGATGTAACCGAAAGGAGCGCAAAGGCTATATAGTACATCGTTGCTTCAGTTCCCAAAAAGTAATTCCACTACGCCCTATAGGCAATCTTGGGAAACTTGTCTCCCTTAAGCAATATTTTCTGCCATTTTCTTTCCCAGATAGCGATCTCGTAAGGTTACAACCTGACTGTCTATGGTACTGGCTTCTATGGCGGTAACTGCAGCTCCGCGTATCCGCCGCCAGGACGTACTTAGTCGCGGTAGCCGGAAGCGCTTTGTGCTGATCTTACGGCGACGTGTTCCTATTTCTCTATACAGGCGGCCGGACTCTTCATAGTGTATGCGCGCGTGCGCGCTGAGTTCTCTTCCGTCTCCGTCTGCTCATGCTTTAGCTCTTTCTCCCCCACCCGCCGGTTATGGTGCTCTGCTGCCGAGCGCGAGGTCAGGGGCTCGATTCCCTGCCGCGGCTGCCACATTTCGACGGAGGCTAAATGCAAGAAATCTTGGGTAGTTAGGTTTCGGGGCATATTAGAGATCCCCAGGCGGTCGAAATTAATCCCGAGTCCTCCACTACGGCGTCTCTTAGGGTTCAAGTGTTGCGTTGTGAATAAATCAATCCCTTCTACCCCATTCCCCAGTGCAGGGTAACCAATCGTGCCGAGCCTAGTCAACATCCCCGACTTCCCTTGATCACCTCTATCTTTCTCCCTTTTTCTCCTTATGTAGAGGTGCATAAACGTTAAACACTATAAGCTAATCAATTCCGGGGGGGGGGGGGGGAGGGAGGAGTGCGAAAGATGAGTCCTTTCCTCCCCAGCCACTTTCTTCTATACATTCATGAGACCCCCCCCCCCCCCCTCCCCCACCATCTTCCTTCGTCCTCGAGGCTGCTCTGGATCCGCCCCTGTCTTTGCTCCCCTCGTGATTAAAATTAACTTATCGGGTTTTACGTGCCGAAACGACGACCTGATTATGAGGCACGCTATAGTGGGGCACTCCGGATTAATTTTGACCACCTGAGGTTCTTTTACATGCACCCAAACCTAAGTGCACGGGTGTTTTTGCATTTCGCCCCCATCAAAATGCGGCCGCCGTGGCCGGGATTTGATTCCATGACCTCGTGCCTAGCAGCGCAAAATTATAGCTGCTAAGCAACCACGGCAGGTCCCCTCGTAATGCCCTCCTTGTGCCTTTACTCACTGTATATTTGGCGCATATTTTCGCTGTTTCCAAAGATGTACTTGCTTTTCTTTCCTCAATAAAGTGTGAAATGAGCTTTGCAGCGAGCTCACTATTTTAGAAGAAAAACCTTTTTTCTTCGCTGCGACGTAAATAAATATGGGGAGGCTTCTGGATAACAAAGACGTTTTAAAGGCTCCAGTTGTTAATTCGTATCAACGAGAATGTCGCAATACAGCCGAGGTGAGGTTCCGAAATTCATATTCGCTATAGTTTTAATGATAAAATACCTCAGGAAAGTTTTGCCTAGGTGACGTGAAACCTGGTTGCTTTATGAAGCTTCGACTCCATACCAGCATGCAATGACGCTAAGCATATATGTCTATAGGTCCCTTTCCGAGCAGGCTGCCTGTGACCTCAAAGCGTTACGGCTTGACTCTATCTGTAGTGAGTTTGGCGTAAACATGCAAGCTCTACGGAAACCCACTTGGAATGTACCTGGGCAGTGCAGTCAGCCCGCGTCTCAACGACTAGCACTTGTCCTTGCGTTGCATCCTGTCACAACGGAGACGAATCATTCTTTGTTAATGATTTACATCTTGACCTACTCCTTCATCGCGCAATTAGAGTTCGCCCAAGAGGTAATAAGTTTTCTGCATGTAATCTGCGTAAATTACCGGAGAAAAATCTATCCCGCACGGTGTCTGCTAACAACCCAAATTATTCGCCGGCCTATACAATTTTATTTTTATTTTTTGCTGCAATATGTTTTTACAAAAGTCCTGTGGGAGAGAGCACGATTCTAACCCTTGATTTAAATTACTTTGGGTGACTGGCGGTATTTCTACAAGAAATCAAAACTCTTAATTAAATAATCACGATAATTGTGCTAATTATCTTTTAGTAGTTACTTCAAGGCACATATTTCAATCTATGAATAGTAGCTAGTCAGTATGCACGGCATATCGATTCCATACGAATTATTAGGAGGGCAAGGCTTTCGAGATATGCCCAGTCATACTTGCAATGAAAACGCACTAATGTTCTACTTAATTTTTTTAAGAAACCGCTGTTCTATGCATTGAGGAACAAAAGTAACTCGAACGCTAATGCATCTCTTCGGACACATTGAAAATAATATCTCGATACTGGAGCAGACCTGAGAATTCATTCCAAGTCCATATGCCATGCATACTCACTAGTTACTATACCTAAATTGAAGGTAATTAATTAGGAAGGTAATTAACGTAGTTATGCTAACTATTCGAATAATCATTTTGATTTCTCGTAGAAGTAACGACCGCCTCATCGAGCGATGTTGGTCCAGCTTAGAACTGTGCTAACTGCGACAGGCAATTTTTCAAAAATGTGGTGCACACAAAATAAAGTTCACAATCAGATTGACATAGGCTAAATGAGGATGAAGGCGAAAGTCTGCGCGATCACGACACATTCATTAAATTACTTGAAATTCTCATTCGAATGCGTTATTAGTTGCAATTACTTGTTATTTCCCTGCGGTGTACGGCGCTCGTGAAATGTTTGTACACCAGTGGTTCTGCGCCTCGACGCGATCAGGCTCATCGTGCTCCTCCTTACTTTTCTAGGAGCAACTAATTTAAGTTCACGTTTGTTGCCTACTACAATTTTCCAAATGGCAATGCCTCAGACACTATTCTACGTTAACATTATTTGGTAGCGTGACCTGCAGTGACCGGACCTACTGTGTGCGACCTGTGCTGTGTGTGACCTGTGCAGTGTGTTTTCTGCTTAATTTTTGAGATTTGTCATCTTCCACTTTCTTTCCTCCTCCCTCCCCTTCTTCCCTTCTTCCATTTCAATGTTTTTGTCTCCTTCTTTCTGAAGAGTAGGCAGGCGTTGTGCCCCTTCCGGTGGCTTTCACGCGTAAAGCAATGAAACCGTACGTTATCAGAATTAATGGACAGCCAATTGCCTACGAGAAGACGCACCGCTTTCTAGGAGTGATAATAGATCGAGACCTTTCCTGGAGTCCTCATATCTCCTACCTAAAAAGGAAATTAGTCATGATAACCCACGTGCTGAGATTTCTTGCGGGAAAGTCATGGGGTGCGTCTGTGAGTGCGATGCTCCAACTCTATAACGCACTGTTCCTCGGTCTCCTGCGCTATAGCTTACCTGTACTGGGTGGGACCGGCAAGACCAACCTCCGTGCCCTCCAATCTGTACAAGCTCAAGCTCTGCGAATTTGCCTTAGACTTCCCAGATGTGCATCCACGGCAGCAACAATAGCCATCGCGCATGACCACCCTATCAACACGTATCTTCAAGTCGACACTTTAAAAATGCATATCAGGCACTTCGCCCGCCTTCCATCGCATCATCTCGCCTCCCTTCCTGCCACTCGACCTCGTTCAGCGTTTAGCAAGATTATTGCCGCCAACCATGGAACTTTACCGTGAAACTTCACGCCTGCAGCACGATCATCTCAGCCGCTGTGGTGCCTCCATCCACTCCAGGCTCTTCTTGTTATTCCCGGTATCAAAAAGAAAACAGAGATGTCAACTTTCGCCCTCAAACAAACCGTGCTTTCAGTGCTACATGAAAAGCACAGAGGACGCATCCACGTTTACACGGACGGTTCTGTCTCCTCTAATAGTTCAGCTGGAGCAGTGGTGATTCCCGCAGAGTGTGTCACCCTCAAGTTCAAGACATCTCACATTACATCATCGACGGCTGCAGAACTCGCAGCTATCCGTGCTGCTCTGGAGTTTATTGTTCACAAATCATCACATTCATGGTCCATCTTACGTGACTCAAAGGCAGCTCTTCAGTGTCTGATGTCCCCTTTCAACCATGGACCAAATGACCAACTAGTCGCAGACATCCGACTACTCCACCATCACGCAATCAACAAGGGACACAACATCATCTACCAGTAGATACCGGGTCACTGCGGAATTTCAGGAAATGACAGTGCGGATGACGCTGCCTGGTCGGCTCATGATGGTGCCCAGATTATACCCATACCGCTGTCAAGAACAGATGCAGCCACAAGGCTTCGCTCCCTCGCCCGCGAGCTTACACAGAACCTGTGGAACACCAGTGAATTCACGAACGCACGTCTCCACAGATTGGATCCACGTCTGCAACTCCGCCTACCACCAGGGTTGCCACGAGTGGAAGCAACACTTCTGTGCCACCTGTGGCTCGGCGTGGCATTCACGAACTACTATTCATTCCGCATTGGAATGGCCGACAGCCCTATTTGTGACACGTGCGGCTGCGAGGAGACGATTTAACACCTCCTTTGTGACTGTCCCCGTTACAAAGTGCGAAGAAAAGTGTTCGTGACCGCTCTCGCAAAACTGAACAATCGCCCTTTTACAGAGGAAAAAGCTCTAGGACATTGGTCCAGACGGGCTTCGGCACTCAAGGCCTTAAGGGCTCTGTTGAAGTTTTTAAGGACATGTGAATTGTGCGACCGCCTTTGAACGTTGTAGCGCGTAGTTTCGCGTTACTGTGTGAATTTTCTTTTTTCCATTTTTTCCTCTTCTTCTTTTTTCTCCTTTTATTCCCTTTACCCCTTTCCCCAGCACACGGTAGCCAGCCGGTACTTACACTGGCTAACCTCCCTGTCTTTCCTCTCCTTTGTCTCCTTCTCCTCCTTCCGGTGGCAGTTCCCAGCCTGCTCCTTGCTTCCCTTTCCTGCCATGTGTATATATGTATACGTATATGTTTTCAAAAGAAATAATACTACGTTTACTACTACTAATAATAATAATACCAAAGGTCGACGATTCGACTGCTTTAAGTAACTATCTTATTAACTGTGTCCTAATTAACTTGGCCTTAATCAACGACACAGGTCGTGGGTTCGGCTCCCATCAGTTTCGGCGCCATTAAAGTTTGGTGCCATTGCGCCGACGGTCGATTTTTTTATAACGCCGACCATCGGATTTTTGCACCCATGAGCCATTTAAGGCTTTCGCCTTAGAACACCCCGTCTTGTGTTCATTATTACTGTGCAACTTGACAGTGGCCCTGCTGCTTGCGTTAAAACCTTGTTCTCAAAGTTTATCGCTTTTCGCTTTCCAGCATTCAAAATAACTGTGCTCGTCCACGCAAACGAAAACAAGGAGCTAAGAGCACGCACATTATAAATACGATACATTCTTTGCATATTACTTCAAAGCTAATTTTTGTGAAATCGGAGCTGGGACCGGTAGAAGGCAGCGATTTATTTAGGCCTATTATATTACACAAACAAGCCTGCCCGTCAGCTATTTTGCAGAAGCCCAAGGGATATCGGATAAGCAGCCAGCAGCAAAATACTTCGCATAACACTGATCACCACAGTGAATGGGATCTACATGTTCCTTTCCTTATTTTTTTTTGGGGGGGGGTGCGGGGCGGGGGCGGGGGGGGGGGGGTCATGAACGGGATGCTAATATTGCTGAACGTACAAGATTCCACTGTGCAGAAAAAAGAAGCAACAAAGCTTTTCCGCTAAAAACTTATTTGCAACCAGACACCTTGGTCGTCGCAAACTTTGTGATGTCCTCACTGAAAGGCACTCACCTAAACCAACGAGGCGGAAGTGAAAATTGCATTTTATTCTAAAAAAGCTGAACGTATTTACTTACGCTCTCGAAACTCCGTACTAGCAACGATGGCGTTCTTTTGGTGGGTGATTCAAAGGACTCTGCTGCCTGTTATAGTTTCGTCAAATGCATTAATAACCTGAAAAGTTATCAAAGGAGTTGGATTCGAGACTTTTAAAAATGCGCCGCTTTTTTTACAGGACTTTTTTCGGTAGCATCAGCTGTCAATGCTTTCCCGTTAACTGGACAGGCGTCTGTAATTTCATTCCACGGCGCTGCAATACCGCGCCATCATATTTACAATAATTTTCCGCAAGAAATACACAGGTATTTGGCTCCATGGCACCGCAATTAGCGGCCGTCATATCTACAGCAATCTTCCGTAACTAAATTCTGGCTTCTTGAGTTTCCTTGAATGCCACGACAACCGACATGCCGCCTCATTTATAACAATTTTAGCAGTTTTTCTGGAAATTTTTGAACTGTGCGTTTCAATGAAGACGAACTTAATCAGCATTAGAGTATCCCGCTTCTTGGAACAGTGTCCTTTATTACACTTGATGCATAGTCTTCCTGCTTTACCAGGTACAAAATACTTGACAGTTTACTAGTTATACATTGCATCAGAAGCAAGGAGATAAAGAAGAACACTCCGAAACGGGTGTCAGGCGATAAAAACAAAGCAACAGCTGATACGAACATGAAAGTATACTAACCCTTATTTAAGGATTCTAGAAGTCACTGCAACTCAACAAAAAAAGACAGGAAGCAATATAATGAGCGAGACGAGGCAAATCGTCCGGTGTTGGGCTACGGTGCACCAATAAATTCCAGTATATATGATTGGCAAACTATGTCTGAATATGCATTTAGGTATCCACAGATTCCCGACCGAAGGTACCTCCATTACATACCCGCCCGAACTTCAATCTGCAATGAAATCTGCAGACAAGGACACTCAACTATGGGCCGTTCAGCAGGCCCGGGATGCACTCGAAAAGCGCAAGCCTCACGAGCCACCACAAACGAATTGAACTGGGCTAGTGTAGAGTAGGGCATAGCCCCGGGTCGACGCTTGGCCAACGTCACGACACGTTAAACTGCCGGTCGCCGGCATTTTAATAAAGTTATTCCTATCATATCCTATGCATCTAGAATGACGCTTAATGTGGCTAGCAATAAACCGTAACCGTGTGGTACCAAAACATCCTAGCTTATTGATCTTTCTTGGCATTACTTTACCTTATTGAGGTGCTACAATATATAAAAAAGCGAAAGAGTGGACAGCAAGTTTTTTGCATGCACGCCCTACATACTGATTGCAATGAAAGTATGAACAGGGCCCTTATTCTGAAATACGGGCGAACCACGTTTGCGTTAGCAGAAACGCTGCTGACATAAAGTAGTATGGTAAATAAGCGAGAAAGTAGGAAGTAATTGGTTTATGCACAAAAGAGTTTGCTTACAGTGTTGAAAAAAATGCATTTGAAGCTATAGTTTCAATTTTGACGCTATAGAATGGCAGGATGTTTGATCTGTGGGGTCGAAAAAAGAACGGAGTGTGTAAGTGGTAGGAGTGCGCAAATCCTTTTTGCGCAGTACACTCTCACTGCACCACAATTGAGATTAGTTTTGACACTTGAAGCAAGATGCATGAGGTAGACAAAAAAATATGACATACCAAAATGTTCCAGTCACCTTCTATGATCCCATGCTCAGTGCTTAGCACCATTTTATGACCCGGTGGTTTTGGCGTTCATTTTGTGTTACGACCTAAGTTCATCCCAACAGGGGTTCTGGAAGGAGGTATACAAGATGTTAACGAAACTTGAAGTCGAGCATCATAAATTTGTGAAATGTGCCGCAGCGTGGTAAAATTTCAGCTCTTGCATGGCAGATTTGATGAAAGTGGCCAATACCCATGAAAGCCACCCCGCATCATGGTGAGAGGCAGACAGCTGACGCTGTGACGAGTGCACTGACCTCTTTGTGGACAAACATTGTTGCGCTGAATTCTTTGTTAAGTAACAGTAAAGGTTGCAGTTTACTTGCCATTGATAAAGTGAAGTTGGGATGTCTGACGACAATAATCAAATGACAAGTTTTCTTCAAGTAGAAAGAGTTTTTATAGCATAGGTGCTTTCTCATTATTGCCGCCAACTAATCATAAATGCCAAGTCTAAACCACTGTTTTCGTGAAAATTGTTTGTGCTAATGCGAGAAATACGACCAAGTCAGTGCAGCATAAGCAACAATTTTGCGAGAATAGGAAGCACAAATAGAAGGTATTTATTTCCGGAATAAGAGCTTTCATTATCGAAATGACGAGCATATCCGAAGAGTGTGTCTGCCGGATGCTGGCAAGTTCTCGTGATGTTTCCCCGTGCGACAGGAATGACAAATAAAAGAAATCACGGATGCATGCTCCAAGCTGCACAAAGCGGTACTTAGAGCGAAGAAACAGAAGCGAGCTCACAAGCCGGCGCCCTTTAATATACATTTCAAAAAAAAATCACCGACGATTGCAATACTCCCTAATGCGAATTTCGAGCCCAGCTGCTTAGGTGTTTTGAATTTGCGATATATCGTGGCAAAAATTTGGATTCCGAACGACAGGGTCCTCTCGGCAGCGTCGCTGAGCGTCTGCTCGGGCAGCTCGTTTAGCAGAAGCGGCAGACGAAGCATTGCCACCTGTTGCGTCGCTCATTGTTCAGAAAGCAAGCTTGAGCACAGGAACGCGTGAATCGCGCTTAACGCATTCTCTACAGCGGCGGCGGCGCAGGTGAAGTAGCGCATGCTCAGTGGGTCCGAAGCCCACGCCAGCCCTCTGTTTCCATATATGGTATCGGTGGACGCGCTCGCCGTGTGCCTGCTCGCCGCCGTTGAGCGCGTCTCGTGAGGCACTCCGCTTTCCTCCTCACCCTTTCGCCATGCTCTCCTTCGCCGATTTGCTCCTCTCGCTCTCTTCGCTATCGCCGTCTTTCATCCCCCGCTGCTATCCGCGTTCGCTTTTTCATCCTTCGCCGTGCTCGTTCGCTCGGTTACCCCGAGGAACGCCGACGCCGACGCTGAACGCAGAAACGGGAGCCCAAGAGCTGCGCTCTAGAACAAGAAGCAAAAAAACGTTGCGCAAAATGCTTTCGCTACCCCATGGGCAATCAATAACACAGCATGGGCGTTAGACAATAACACTATCCCAGACATGGTCGCACAGACAAGTGACATAGGTGAGGTACCTTGTGAGCTAAATATAACGGAAGCGGGAATTCTTTCTTTATTACTTAATCTTGATATAAAAACATCGAGCGCCCAGATAACATTCCAAATACTTTTCTCAGAAGGTACGCTGAATAGATTTCCAAATACTTATTGCTAATTTTTACAAATTCGTTGCAAACTTCTGTGGTTCCTCAAGAATGGAAAATTGCTAAAATTATTCCGATACATAAATCAGGTGATGCTACAAATCCTTCAAACTTCCGTCAATTTCACTCACTTGTACAGCGGGGGAAATTTTTGAGCACTTAATATTAAAACACATCGTAACTTTTGTTGAAAGACATTCTCTAATTAAGCCTAACCAACATGGATTTAGGAGTGGTTTGTCTACAACTCAATTAGTAGTGGCTATTCATGACCTAACATTAACAATCGATAGGCGAGGACAGGTAGACATAATTTTTGTAAACCTATCAAAAGCTTTTGATCGGGTATCGCATCCAAAACTAATCCATAAACTGCAAGGAATTCTGGGACACGGTAGTCTTACAAATTGGTTAAAAGCATATTTGTCACGACGTCAACAATTCGTTCATTTCGAAGGGCAGTCCTCAGACTACGTTGAAGTTCTATCCGGTGTGCCTCAGGGCGCAGTTTTAGCTCACATTGTCTTCCTTCTTTTTATCAACGACATAGCAAATGGCATTGACGCAACGGTACGCATGTTCGCAGATGACTGCATTATTTATAAAACAATACAGACCAAGGATGATCAGGTTGTTTTGAATGACGCAATTAAAAAGATAGCAAAATGGTGTCAGGACTGGCAGATGACGCTAAATGCAAAAAAAAAACTGTTTGCATGACAGTCACGAGAAAGAAAGCACCACTAACCTTTCCATACCAAATTCAGCAAAGAGAACTACAAAGGGTTGTAGAATGCAAGCATTTAGGTATAATTATTTTTTCCGATGTAAAGTGGAACAAACACGTAGCAACAAAATCACTCTCGGCGCTTTTTTCCCTCAAACGGTCCCTCAGATACGCTTCACCCAATACCAAACTACTCGCGTACACGCCACTCATTCGCTCCGTTATAGAATACGGCCCCATATGCTGGTTCCCATACACTAAATGTGCCATAGTGAAGCTAGAGAACGTACAAAGAAAAGAAGCCAGATTCATTACCGTCATCATGATTCCCCAACTGAACTTCTACGCTTAGCCGGACTCCCACCAATCAGCGATCGTGCTAGATATCATGGACTGAAATTCCTCTTTATTCTCCAGAGCAATGCTTTAAAAATAGACAAAAACAAGTTTTAGTACACTCTAACGATAGACTTTCAAGAACGAAACACAATACACAATTATCTGACTATAGGTTTCACAATGACACTTTCGGGTATTCATACTTCCCACAAGCTATCAGAGAATGGAATCTGTTACCACAAGAGGTTGTCAATTGTACAACCCTCGATTCTCTTTTGTCTAAGCTGTCTGACCATATCTTTGTTGCTGCGTGATGAAATGTGGTTTTTACATTACGTTCTATTGTCACCAACAATGTGCATTGTCATATCTCTGTACGTGTGTATGAATAAGCTTGTTTTTAAACCAAAGCCAAGGCCTCTTTTATCGCTGAACCCTGCGTAAATGATGTACTTTCCCTTTTATGAATGTACCCCTTCCTGCCAAAGCCTTCGTGAAGGCTAGCAGCATGTCCCAAATAAAATAAATAAATAGACAACGCCTCCTTCAGAGGCAACGATGTCCTCGAGATACGTAACACCGATGCCCAGTTCGGCGAGCACGTGTGCCATACTAAAAATGCAAATCATTGTTTTTACCTTCACTAGTGGCGGGATTTTAAAGTGAAGCTTTCTTTGGCCTCTTCTCGTGACTTTCCGGGCACTGCTGCTGTGATGTTCTTGCCGCGTGTGCTGCTCGGTTTCTTGAAACACCGCTAGATGGCGCACGCCTCCGCTCATCCAGACATATAGAAACAGCCGAGTGCTAGTTGTAGGGAAAGGTCGAAACGTAACGAAGTCGTGGGAATGGACCAAGGACTGAAGCAAGGCTGTCCTCTGTCTCCATTGTTGTTCACGCTTTGTGTTAAGGGCATGGAAAGACGACTGGAAAGCAGCGAATCGAGGTTTGATTTCTCCTACATGCGTAATGGATAAACGGTGCGCCAGAAGCTCCCTGGACTGATGTATGCGAACGACATAGTGCTACTGGCGGACAATAAAAGAAATTTACAGACACTTTCGGATATCCGTGGTAATACAGCAACAAATCTAGGCCTCAAATTTAGCTCAGCGAAATCGGGAATAGTAATGTTTGATGAAGACACGAGTAATTGCGTAGTGTCAATTCAACACCAAGTAATACCTATAGTGAAGCAATATAGATACGTCGGTGTATGCATAAACGGAGGCAATACTGAAGCACCCACCAAGAGAATCGGAAAATAAAGGGGAAGCGGAATGCTGAAACAACAAAAGACAAAGCATTGGGGGGTCACAATAAGTATGAGATCGTGTGTGGACTCTGGAAAGGAGTAATGGTGCCAGCGCTAACGTTTGCAAATGTCATTCTATGGTTAAAATCGGGTATCTTGTCTGGGTTGGAAGCAACCAAAAATCGACAGGCCGGTTGACTCTGGGAGCCCACGGTAAAACCACAAATTAGGCAGTGCAGGGTGGCATGGGTTTGGCCTCTTTTGAAGTCAGGGAAGCACTGAGCAAAATCAGTTTTGAAGGACAGACTCAGGAAGACGGATGAAAATTAATGGGCAGCTAAAGGGCACAAATATCTGTACTTGAAAAGCGTGGACACAGAATGGAGGAAGAGGTCAAGAAAGTTGGCAACCAAGTACAAGGTAATTGAAACTGTAGATAGTCAACCAGGAGTCATCGGGAAGAAAAGTGAGAGGAACAAAGACAGTTAATTGGATGCAAAGAATGGAAACAAAAAGAATCACGGAGATTTACAAGAATGAGAAGAAATTAGATGGGAAAAATCTGTGCGATAACACAAAAGGCAGTGCCTTGCTATTTGAGGCTCGAGCTGGTTGCCTATGGACAAAAACATACCGAAGGAAATATTTGTAAATAGATGAGGCTTGCGTATACCGCAGCAAAAATCCGGAGACCACTCAGCACATCCTAATGGAATGCGAAGAAATTCACCTAGAGAGAATATGGTAGGTAACGCGCACTTTCCAAAAGCACTTGTGTTTAAAGTTGACGGAAGCGTCAACCGGTCAGCAGTCGAGATAAGCAAGAGAGGTTTAGAGTATTGGTAGGAAAAAAAGTAGGGAACAGATTCATACGACCGGATCACTTACAGTCATGGCTAGCGGTGCATGGTAGATTTTGAAGGAAAAAAGAAGATTAAGGAGATGTACACAAAAATGCTAGATAAAGAACATGAATAGCATACCTGAATAAATCAAGTGGGATATGCGACTATTTTTCACTGCCCCATTTCAAAGGGAATGTCATTAAATCATCATCATAATAACAATAATCATCATCGTTATCAGCATCCCTACCAGCGCTGCCGTGGCAGCGTTGCACGGTTTGTGCATATTGCACGTGCTGTGCTTGCTTTCCTATGCGACAGAAAATAGAGTTGCTTGGCTGTTGAGGTCGCGTGCTAGGCTGTGATAGTCTAAACATTACCATCGATCATAGTCTGAAGAGAGCGCTTGCAGCTAGCGTGTCGACAGTGTGCTGGCCACGTATGCAGAAGGACCACGTAAACACGCGCCAGCAAAGTGGCTCCAAAGCGTGCACTCACCATCGAGGACACCCAGGCCCGAAAAAAGCGTCATGCGGAAAAGAAGCATCTTCGCTACGCAGCGAAACTTGGTGCATATCGCGAATGTGTCGATACAATGTATACATACAATTACAGTAATTGAATTGCGTCTAGCACTTCTGCCAATCAACGATGTGTCATGTGAGGCAATGATAATACTCAGCCCTCTCAGAAATCACGAACAATAACGCACAGCAATGCATTAAACAAACACGTCTCCCTGTGTGTTCTACGGCTTATACAGACAAACAGCAGTAGTGCACAAAAGGTATACGGTTTCACATCAACTCACCACTCCCACATTAAAATAAACGTTGAAAAAATTACGCATTCACTGCCAACATCCACGCTAAGTATCTTCAGTGAAAGCAAACAGCGTAGAAACCATCGATTACAATTCCCACAGTACGTGGGATCCGCCCATTTTTGTAGATAATCGCAACTCTCAAAACACTATCAAACTCAAAGCGTACTCGCCAGATCGTGGCTACTCGGCAGACGTACAAGGCACAGTCCTAGGTCTAGTCAAGTGGTCAAACAATAGAAATCTATTTTTCACCACCTCTTGCACGCTCAGTCGCTCATTTCTCGCGTAAAATCAGACACTGCAGAACGCTTCCTGCCGCATATGCTGCAGCGGAGCCCAGGCTGGCGGGGCATGCGGCCGAAAAATAGCAAATGCGCGTTGTGCGGGCATCCGCGATTTTTCCTACAGCTATTGCGCTCTCGTCATATTGCTCGCCTTTTATTCTCGCTCTTCAGACAGTGCGCATGCGCGTGGCCTGATAAACAGAATATCGCCATTTTCGCTCAATACTGGCACAGTACCAATGTTACAGGAAGAAATGCGTGAAAAGAACGGGCACTTTTTTACTGCGCACAACCCAAAGATAGTCTAATTCTATAAAAGTCTTAACGATCCAAAAGTATCTGTCTGAACCAGTGATGTAACATAGGAAAGGTGTCAAAATGCGGTAACGTTCCGTGTACTTGAAGGAAGCGAATCGGGACCTCTCGACATTCTTTTACACAGATTTGCAAACCATGTACGCTGTTTGATAAATTTCTCGTGCCGAAGATGTAATGCATCAGAAACTATGATTTCAAGAGGCCTACTTCGTTGCCTTTGGTTGCCACAGCTTTCATTTCTGTTGGGCGGCAACTACCGGTCCAATTTGGCAGGACCGATGATTGAGTGTCGACTAGGTTGTCAGCAGCAGATGGCAGCAAACAGAAAAACGCCCCACCAGAAGGATGAGGCCCTCGAGAATTCGCGACTGCTGAGTGCTCAACGCTCTTTCTAGACACGTCGGCAGGGGTCGATTGATGTCAATAAAATGCAGCTGTTGTTGTAGTCACAGCATATTGCAGAATAATTGAACGGTTGTTGTGTTTATTTTACATCTACATGGTTATGTAGAGCATAGCTTGCGTAGAGGATATTGCGTATCTCTTCTGTGTAACCTACACTGAGGAAAATAGCAAGCATAGGCCTGCTTTGCAAACTCACGATGCCGCCATATTTTAGTGTGTAGTACTACCGGTCCTAGCCGAGCAAGATATTCCTTCCAGAAATTTATAATCACCTTTTGGCTCTACTGGCCTTATGGTAACTGAGAAGCCTACTAGTGTTTTCCAATGAAAAATTCGGAGTATTTGTTTCAATGTTTACTAGGCTTACGCACCTTGCGCGATTATTTACCTTAAGTTAAAATTTTTAAACTCTTGCACCTCGTAGATTTCGATGTTCTATTTTGCTAGCGCTCCTATTCAAGGAGTAATATTCCTCAAGTCAACTCGACCCAACCTGCACTCCCTAATCCTATTGCACCGTGGAGTTAGGCGAGGTGTGTGAAGATAACACGTTAGGATTAGGAAAGGAACTGATCACAAAATGATTGCGCCACGTGTAACAATAAAGAAAAGTTGTTAAGCAGTTCAATACTGTTCTCAACAGCCATGTAAGCTGCTAGTCGGGGCAAATGTCTCTTGTTTGCAGACAGTATCACTTTTTTATCTCGTTGATGCTTAGAGACAACCATATCGCAAGAATTTCTGTGAAAAGAAGACTTGTCCCAGTTTCGCCCGAAAGGCGAAGCATTGATAGCGATAGCAAAGTATAATGCAACTACACGAAGTAACGTTGCTAGTTTTTATCTGCCGCATAAATTGCCGTAGATGTTCGCTTTCTAATTAAATTAACTGGTGTGGTGCCACGCACTCACAGGCAAACATCAACATATCTCACTCGATGACCGCGCTGTCGGAACGCTGGCGTTATGGAGAGCACCGGCAGTGGAGAGCCAACGTTTTCTGCTGCCTCTCGGTTTCGCCGACTCTTCGAAAATTGAGATTGCACGGCCTCCAACATAGGCGCGCATAAAGGCATTGATCATCTCGGCTCCCCTTAACATTTGCATTCGCAGCAGATATCTGCTGCGAATGCAAATGCGGCCCGCAGGCCGCGTATGCGCTCAGCCACGCGGACAGCCGTGCGCAGTCATGGCCGGGCAAGAGAGGAGACGCGCTGTCTCGCCACTTAGCAAGTTTGATCACGTGACCTTCCATATGGCATGTGAGAAGGCAGCTCGCATCAAGCCACCATCCTTTTCCGCTCAACCTCGCACGCTTTTCATCGCATCTACAACGTACAGAGTGTGGGGAGCTATCTTACCACACTTGGACTTTCTTTGTAACATCACTGCGATGGCAACGGCGGTGAAGAAAATTGGCCTTGAGTGTCCGTATAGTTTCCATCACAATAAAATACTAACGTGCTAATGAAAAAAAATTGCCCTAAGTATACGCAAAAGTTTACCGAGAAAGGAGCTGCCGATGTTTAAAATGAATCTTTGTTGTTTTGAGTAAATGCATTCATTAACGGTCTTATAAAAGCGGCAAACAAAACTAACAAGAGCACGTATAAGACAGAAGGAAAAATTTGCCCTTTAGACGCATCCAAGATGGCTCAGGAAAGTGTGTCAGGTGACCCTTCTTAGCCATAAATCAGGCGTTAAGAAGAATCCTTGGCGAATAGGACGGGTACACTCAAGGGAAATTGCTAGCCAGGACCTAATAAAGAGAAATCTCCTTCTCTTGGTGCCTGGTATGCCTCGTTGTGTTTTGGGGTTGAGTCAAGTTCTGTTCTGTTTGGTCACGTTACTTTTGGTAGTGATCTTATACCAGATTATGTAACTTGTGCACTCCTGTCTTCACAGTTGCTCTGGGAGCCTAAAGAAGAATGTGATTCAGTGCAACACGGTATTGAGTTCGTCCACGGGCTCGCGCTGCAACTGATCCTAAGGAAGAGCTACACAGACTGGATGAGGTGGAACCTGAAGTGAGTGGGAGGGAAAAAACCGCACGAAAAACAGGGAGGTCAGGCACGTCTAGTTTGCTGCGCCGCTACACTGAGGAAAGGGCATTAGAGGATGAAAAAAAAAACTGGTACGGAAGGAAGACATTAAGGATGTCGCTTCGTTTACAGTCATTCATTGAGACCTGTCGAGCGCAGCAACTGCAGTATGGTGCGTTACGCTTTCCGTGCTTGTGAGGCCAGCGGCCACGGTCCGAACATTTTTGTAACCGTGAATGACATTGAATCTAGGTGATGGAACTTGACGCAGAGTAAAAGGCGCCAGGGCAAGATGCAGAACAGGTGTTCGATAGACTGCTCACACTCGCAACTGTCGCGTAAAGCTGTGCCACTCATGCCAGTGAGGAACGAATATATCTTTGTGAAGGCCACACCTGGTCACGAAGACGACCGAATTGGTCACACCTGGCTGATAACTTTGAAGCCTTGGTGTAGTACTGTAGTTGTAGTACTGTACGTTCCCTCAGAGGACGATCATCCAGTTTCCTGAATGCGTTGGACAAAGATTGTCTTCGGGCTTGGAATTGAAGACAGTGGCACAATAGGTGGTCAATGTTTTCTTCGCATCCGCAAACATCACATGCACGACTATCATCCATTCAAATTAGTGGTGAGTAAGCTTTCATGAAGGCAACTCCCATCCACATCCGACACAGAAGAGACGCTTCGCGTTGGTGCAGTCCGGCCGGAGGTCTGAGTTGCAGTGAAGCGTTTAGTCTGTGCAGTATTGTGCGCCTTGTATTTGCGGTATTCCACTCTGCTAAGGAGAGTATGCGTGCTAGAATGCGAGGTTGCCTAGCAGCGTTGGTCCCTGAGGGAGGAATGTGAATTCAGCGGTCTTCTTCGTTTGTCGTCCGAGCTGCCGTATCTGCGTCATCATTTCCAATAATACCACAATGACCTCGCATCTATTGAAAAGAGATATCACGGCCTTTTTCACTCAAGTGACGAAAAAGTTCCACGATTTCGCACGTGAGCTGATCGTGAGTTCCATGTCGGAGAAAAGACTGAACACATTGCAAGGCCAGCTTTGAATCCCGAAAGACTGCCCATTTTCGAGGCATCTCAGCATTTACCCGCTGCTGAAAGAAGCTCTTCCAAGCGCGAGTAATGCTTTCTTCTTTTTTTCAGGACTAGCCTAGGCCAGTGTGACTTCTGCTCCAAAATCACTACCGCTCAGTACATTGTATAGATCAAAGGGAACAAGTCAAAAAGGCAAACTAGAGACGTCATGCCACAATAACCAGGGAGGCTTCTTTGTTACTTGCGCTCTTCACAGCTTCATTTCCGCTTAGGTGTCATAGTGAATTCAAAGTCTCTGCCAAATATGGTGTTCCTTCTCTACCCTCGAGAAACACGTAGCTTGTTCCCTAAGTTTAGGATGTTGAGCCCACCACGTGGATATATTTTACCTGTCTTCTCCTAGGCTGAGTAAGAAAGGGAAGCCAGAGCAGGTTTAACCTGTCCTTCGCTCAGAACAACGACGTGGAAAAGAAAATAATAATACTGCCATAAAAACTACGTCTAATCAAGCCCACAGCCGAGCGCTGTGTATGCTCTACTCTGTTTTCTTTCTGTGCCGTTTATTCTGAGCGAAGGACAGTTTATACCAGCTCTGGCTTCCCTTTCTTTCTCAGCCTCGGTAGAAGACAGGAAAAATATATCCACTCGGTGTGCTCAACGCCCTAAACGTACGGAATAAGCTACGTATTTCTCGAGGGAAGAGAAGGAAGACCATACTTGGCACAGACTTTGCTTTCACTATGGTATCTAAGCGGAAATGAAGCTGCGAAGAGCGCCAGTAAGAAAGAACCCTCGCTGCGCAACCATGGCATGATGTCTCTAGCTTGCCTCTTTGACCTGTTTCCTTTGACCTACACAATGTACTGAGCGGTAGTGATTTTTGAGCAGAAGTTACGCTGGCCTAGGCTAGTCTGAACAAAAAAGAAGAAAGCATTCCTCGCCCTTGGAAGAGCTTCTTTCAGCAGCGGATAAATTTGGACGCCTTTTTCCTTCAGAGAATAAATAACCAGACGAGATGGTGTGGATTTACTATATTCATTATTATAAAGAGTAGGAAATAGTGACACGCTTAGACGCAAGTAGGACAGGAACAACTGGCTTCATGCTACTTTTTTTTTTACTTCTTTAGGTCTGATAACTATGCGTGGAGTTAGCCGCATCTTTTACTAGACATATTTTATTTGACTTACATTCCCAATCGCTATTCTTTCCTCTACAAGAATCATACATCGCCTTCACCTTGTGACATCTCTGCGCATGCGTCTCACATTCTGCATGTGCCTGACTTTAAGTTAGCGTTTCTTCACAGTATGTAAACAATGCAGGGTATCAACGTAAAAATTTCATGACCATAAAGTCGTGAGCAAGCATGCACGTTCCACTAGATTGCATGCTACATAGGGAAAGAAAACAATATTGCACGCGTTCTCATTAGTTGTAAAGCATGTACTTAACTGGTGTAGTAAAGCTTCGCTTCGCATAGATTTCAAGATGTGCGCTCAATTTGCATATATATATATATATATATATAGGGGGCGTAACCGGGGGGGGGGGCTTATGGGGCTTCAGCCCCCCCGAAAGTTTTTCGTGCTGGCATGCGCCGCTGACCAAAACAACCCCGGGCGCCAGAAACCATGCTCGATTTTGTCTAGAATGTCCTGTTCATGCTCGAAAAGACATTTTAGCGTGAACATTGCGCAATCGGGCTGGATTTCGCGGCAACGCCCATCCACAGGGAGTCACATGTCGTAACGCCAAGGAGCTCCATCTGAGCACAAAGTTTCAGAGGCGTTTGGATGGCGAGCGGGCTCGTCGCGGCATTTCGCGGAGGCCGCGGAATCTATAGGGAGCGCTTGGATTTAAATTCTGAAACTTTATGGTTGTAAAGCTTTCATAAACTTTTGATGCGAAAGGTGTACTGATAGTTCCAAAGTAGTGCTTTAGATTTTGAAATCCGGAACTATGTAGGTTTAAATTTGGGGCGCCATAACGTAAAACTATTCCAAACATTTCTATTCCAATTCGGCAATCAGCCCTCCGCAATTGGTCAAGTACTTTTTTCGCGACGTCACGAAAAGCGAGATAGCTCCCCATCTGATAATACGTGTACACAATGATTATGCGTGATTTGACCGAACAAAAGAAAAATATTTATTTCTGATTTGACGCCTTTTCGCCATTACCCCTCGGATACTGGTCAAATTTAGAACTGAGGTGAAACAGCGCGAAAAAGACGAGGACACAAGGAAACATACCACGGACAAGCGCTGGTAATTCGGGCTGCACTCACTTCACCTGTATCTCATGCGATGTCACAAAACCGCAAAAACTCCCTGCGTCAAAGTGACGTGTACGGGTTAAAGGTGCATTAATGAGCCGAAAAAAAAACTGAATTTCCTTCTGAATAGCCGCAGGCTGCCCCGCTCCGAAAGGAATAAAATATGGCTGCCGCCGATCGCTCAGGCACTGGACTCGCACCTGCCGGATCGCACGGGTTTATTTGCGTGCAGTAAAGGTTTTTGCGTATCCGTGTAACATTTTCGAGCACTTTCGGCACGTTTGCGACCTCATTCTGCGGACTCTTCTTACTGAGGATCCGTTTTAGCGTGATTCTTAAGCTTCCGTTGCATGCCGCCGCTATTGTGGACGAGCCACCGCAAGCTAAGTAATGGAGTGAGACCAATCGCAGACGCCGGCACCACCCTCTTCATCCGGCTATCGATTTCCAGTGCAGCGGTTCGGCCCCATTGAATCCCTCTCCACTTGAGCGTGCTGCTCGCCTCTTGTAAGCCAATTAGATAAGACAAGCCGCTCAGTGTAGGCAATGTTATTCATTTTTCAAACAAAGAAAACTGACCTCCCATGAACGAGAAGAGCGTTTGATTGGTCTGTTCAGACAACCCTGTTGTTGACCGCGCGATGCTTGCGCCAACGGTTACGCAAATCTGACGTCAGGAGATTCGAATAAAAACATACTGGAATACTTTTACGTTATAGAGCCCTCGTTATAAACATTGGACGCCAAAGGTGCATTGACTTTTCTAAAGTCGTACATCGGACCATACAACGAGACAAGCCAAATCAACAAACTATAAGAGAAGTTGACAAAGCACGCGGCGAGGTCCGATGAGACGAAGCGTTGTGGTGGTTCATATGTGCCGTCATGTCACAGAAAAGAATATCAACATTTCTTTTCATCTGCGCCAAAGCATCCATGTCAAGACACTAAAGCCAGCAAAAGTAACTACGTTCGTGCTTATTTTTCTACTTGGACTTTTATTTGCTAGGGTACACTGAGCCTCTTCAATTTATTGTTCTCGCTGCGCGCGAGCTGCCAGAGCCAGCCAGAGCGCATGCGTTTTTCTCGTGTTGTTCTGACCACCACCAACATGTTTATTTGCCTTGTTTGACGCATCATATATAGTGACTTTTTCTTAGATACGCGTATTTATTGGATACTTATACGTATATTTAAATATCATGTTGAGAAGTTTTGTGTATATGTGCAGTGAACTTTGTTTCCAGTGACTTTTTTGCCCTTTATCAAGCTGTATCTTCGCATTTTTAATGTTAAAAGGCGAGTCAAATGATAGTGAGCCAACCCACCCTGCGCAATAATGGTTCGGTTTACGATCTGCGAGGCATGCGCGTAGGAGAGCGCCATGTCTCATTTACAAAAGAGACACGCAGGTGTGAAGATAAACGTTCTTTAATGCTCTCATACACTGGGTTGAACATGGTTGTGTGACATAATGGACACTCCAAAAGTTGAACAGCGTGTCGTCGTGAGGTTTTTGACAGATGAAGATGTTTCCCAAAAAGAAATTGGTCCCGTATGGCTGCAGTGTACTTTGAACATTGCATTTCATTGGCCACTGTAAAGCGTTGGAGCAAACGGTTCAAAGAAGGACGTGAAAGTTGAAAAGACGATCCAAGACCAGGCGAAAGCCCCCGTGCAACCTTCCCCAACACAATTACAAAGACTGGCTAGACAAGAACGGAGGTTAAGCATCGATGAATTGGCAGGGCGTATGAACATCAGTCACCGTTCGGGTCACACCATAATTCATGAACATTTCGGTTATCGGCTCTCGTGTGCGCAATGGATGCCCAAGATTTTGAACCGCCACCAGCAGACGGATAGGTTCGGCACTCTTGACTCATCCGATACGGTATCACGATGAGGGTGAGGACTTTTCGTCTGCAATTGTGACCGGGGACGAATCATGGTGCCACTACTACGAGGCTGAAACACGATGGCAAAGCTTACAGTGGAAACATTTGAATTCATCGCCCCCAAGAAAAGCAAATGTCGTCATTTCTGCCGGAAAGGTGTTGTTGACTTTTTTTTTATCATCAGGGGTCATTGCTGATCAAATTTGCTACACCTAAAGAGGTTATTAATCGTTTCCGATATTGTGAAACGTTGGGTCGGCTGCTTGTCGCAATCAAGAACAAACGACGTGGAAAATTGAGGAATGAAGTCATCTTGCTCCACGACAATGCCCTTCCCCACGTCGCTGACGTGGTTAATGCAAAACTGGCAAAGTTCAAGTGGGAAACGCTTCAAAATCTGCCATGCATCCCAGACCTGACGCCTTGGAACTTCAACATTTTGGGGCATTTGAAAAAGCACCTTAAGGGAATTAAATTCGTGTGAGACAATGACGTGAAAAAGTCAGTTACAGACTGTTCTTGAAAGAGCAACCCAAGGAGTTTTATCAGACGGGAATCACGCAACTCGTTAGTTAGCGGGACAAGTGTCTAAATTAAATGCTCATGTAGACTACTTTTGAATAAAGTACCCCGTTTGTCATATATTCGGATTGGCTCACTTTCATTTGACTCGTCCTCGCATATTTTGCAGAACTCCTGCTTTGTATATAAAAAAATAATAATAATCTTTATTTCACTCATGAAGTGAGGGAGTGCGGGAAAAAAAGCTGACAAGTCAGCTTGACTAGTTCCCAGCTCCCCGGAGTACAAAATAGAAGAAACAGAAACACTTTTTTTTCTCATGGCAACATAAAAACCACAAACAAATAATAGATAGTAATGCAGCAATAACTTGTCGAAAACAGTTAGAATAGGTAACTATAAAAATAAAAAAGTTTGTTAACTGCGTGATAGACCAATGTTAAAGAAAACGTACAAACATGAAAAACTGCAAAAAAGCGCTACATAACGAAGGAAAAACCAAAAAATAAAACGGCATACATTGGTGCAGTATGAAACAGTACATTGGTACATTGCAATGCGTATAGCGTACATGCGCAGAGATGAAAAAAACCACATGAAATTCTGTTATGGGAAAGGAGCTTTGTCACAGAAGAGCAATTTCAGTTTCTGGTTCGATGCTGTTTCGGGAGTGAAACCATAGTTATGGCAGAAATTTAGCAAATGCGGTAGGGTTCTGTTTACCATTTGTTGTCCGTATCCGGTTCTGCATGTTTTGATTAGCCATGGCTGTGTGTTTCGATTCTCATAAGGTGTGGTCCTTTTAGAAAGCGATGCCAACCGCAGTAGGGAATAGCTGTTATTTTTTACTTCAAGCTTATAACGTGAACACAAGCAATGCGGATATAGCTCGTCTATTTTCATTACACAGTACTTCAAGAACAGAGGGTGGGCAGGGTGACTCATGGGGACGTTTTCAATATTTCGTAACATTTTTTTCTGTAATATCATGATTCTTTGCAAATTACCTTTTGTTGTGTTCCCCCAAACTAATTGGCGATATTTCATATGTGAGTAGAATAACGCATTGTACAATAGAAGCTTAACTTTTGACGGTAGAATGTACCTGTTGGCGTATGTCAATCCAACGATGCGAGACAGCTTTGACACAACGTGGTCGATATGAGTGTCCCAGGTCATATTTTCGCTGACATACACTCCAAGTATGTTAAATGCGCTAACTAGTTCTACCTTTGAGTTTTGCAGCTTAATGTCTGAGGTAATGTTAATTTTCTTGTTTTTCGCGCGGTATATGACAACCTTCGTTTTACTAACGTTTATTTTCAATTTGTTAAGTTGCGCCCATGTATCTAATTTCACAAGCGTTCGGTTCGCTCTCAGAATCAGTTCATCCGTACTTTCTGTGCTCTCTGTTGCGACTACAAATTCGGCGCAATTACTCGCAATATACGACCGGTGGCAGCTGCTTCTGCGAAATACATTCTAGCAAAGGACAGCGTCAGTGAGATTTTTCCCTGGTCGTTGCATACGTACAAAAATGTAAAAAGAAACGTTCTTAAATGACAGAGAGAGAGAGAGAGAGAGAGAGAGAGAGAGAGCGATGCAAATAAGAGCGAGCCAGGGAGGCTAACAAAGTTGTTTTAAAATATTTGTCCTCGACTTGTTCATTTCATGGCATTTACATTTTTCATATCAGCGCCATGCACTTGCTGGTTTCAAAGTGATATAGTTCTAAACTTCGCGTGATATTTGCTTTACTTCTTGAATATACAGAAAACATGGAAGCATTGATATCAGTTATTTCGGGCACAATTTTTGAGACTTACGGGTATATTCTTATGTGAAAAAAAAATCATATTTTACTTGTCTTGACAGTGCGTAGCGTTCAAGAATTCTTTTGCAGTATCTTTGGCAATGGCAACGCAGCTATTATTAATGTTCAATGTATTTGGTCCCTCGACAATTTCTATAAGGAGGAGGAGGAGGAGGGAAAGAGATAAGTAGAAGGCAGGGAGGTTAACCAGAATAACGTCCGGTTGGCTACCCAAAACTGGAGGAATGGGAAAGGAAAAAAACAAAGATAACAGAAAGAGAGAGGAGGGAAGGAAAGAAGAAAATTGCGGTGAGTTCGCTTACGTTTGTGGTCTTACAGAAATTGCATTAATAGTCGCAGATGGTCGCACAAGCCCGTCTTCCTTAAGAAGCACAAAAGCGCCTTCACCGCTTTATGGGCCGACGGGTGATGGGGGCGGCGTTCCAGCGGCACCTGCACAGAAAGCGGCCGATTGTCCAGTATTTGGAGGAGGCAGAGCTGCAAAGTGAGCTCCCCCTCCCCCACCCGAACGATATTTCTGGCAGCGCCACTGATATATGTATATATATATATATATATATATATATATACATATATATATATATATATATATATATATATATATATATATATATATATATATATATATATATATAGTCATATCATAACAAGCCAACAAACACTGAGACCAAGGACAACATAAGGGAAATTACTTGTGCTTAATAAATGAAGTAATGAAACGATAAATTAATGGAAATTAAAGTGGATGAAAAAACGCGAAATGCGAAAAATGTGGGTTCGGTTCCCACCTGCGGCACGTTGTTTTTTTCATCCACTTTGATTTGGAATAATTTATCGTTTCATAATTCATTTATTAAGCACAAGTAATTTCCCCTATGTTGTCCTTGGTGTCAGTGTTTGTTGGCTTCTTATGATATGACTAATAAAAATCGGGCCCTTCGGTTAACCCCCTTTATTCGATATATATATATATATATATATATATATAGTCATGTCATAAGAAGCCAACAAACATTGACACCAAGGACAACATAGGGGAAATTACTTGTGCTTAATAAATGAAATAAAGAAGCGAAGAATTAATGGAAAATAAAGCGGATGAAAAAACAACTTGCCGCAGGTAGGAACCGAACCCACAACCTTCGCATTTCGCGTGCGATGCTCTACCAATTGAGCTACCGCGGCGCTGTTTTCCCATCCACTTTCTTGGGTATTTATGTGTCCTAGTAGAACCCTGGGAGTGTTAGCCAGCGCCACCACACACAGACCTTGGCGGCGGACGTGGGACGTCCTTTTTGCCGCAGGCGTCACGAGAACGTGATCTTTTTGGGTGAAGGCAACTGGTCAATAAACCCACGTATGCTACCTGAAGGCATCAATGTAGCCGGATTCGAGACCCTCGTTATGTAATAAACGAGAAGAAAGGGGGTTAACCGAGGATCCCGATTTTATTAGTCATGTCATAAGAAGCCAACAAACATTGACACCAAGGACAACATAGGGGAAATTACTTGTGCTTAATAAATGAAATAAAGAAGCGAAGAATTAATGGAAAATAAAGTGGATGAAAAAACAACTTGCCGCAGGTAGGAACCGAACCCACAACCTTCGCATTTCGCGTGCGATGCTCTACCAATTGGTTGTGGGTTCAGTTCCTACCTGCGGCAAGTTGTTTTTTCATCCACTTTATTTTCCATTAATTCTTCGCTTCTTTATTTCATTTATTAAGCACAAGTAATTTCCCCTATGTTGTCCTTGGTGTCAATGTTTGTTGGCTTCTTATGACATGACTAATAAAATCGGGACCCTCGGTTAACCCCCTTTCTTCTCGTTTATATATATATATATATATATATATATATATATATATATATATATATATCGACCCGCTTACGTATCGCCGACGACGACGTCGCGCTTCCGCCGCGAAGCTGTTCCCTCGTGCCTGTAATCTGTGACAACTTGAACACCGGGACTGGCGTCGCTGAACACATCGACGCACTGGTACTGAGTCAAGGGGTTTCCATCGCCAGGGCCGTAATTAACGTACACGATGGACATGCTGAACTCCTGCTGACGAATTTCACCAGGGAACGTCGGCACATTGTTAAAGGCACGGCTGTTGCTTACTTCGACGAATTTACCTCAATACAGGACTGCCTCTCAGTGGAGCACGCGACGTCCACCGTGGACATGCCTGCCCCTGTGGTTTACATCAGTCCAACCTTATCGCCCATGGAACGCAACAGCCTTCTTGAGCTCATCGATGAGTTGAAGAGCTGCTTCTCATCCACGTCACGAGTTAGTCAGACGCCGCTCACTAAGCACCGTATTATCACCGAAGCCGACGCCAGACCCATTCGGCAGAATCCTTATCGTGTAGCACCTAAAGAGCGCGAGGCAATACAAACACAAGTGAAGACCATGCTTCAGGACGGAGTTATTCGGCCCTCTAAGAGTCCTTGGGCATCGCCTGTCGTATTGGTGAAAAAGAAGGACGGCAGCCTGCGCTTCTGCGTCGACTACGGAAAACTCAACCACAGCACAAAGAAAGATGTTTTCCGCTACCGCGTATCGACGATTCACTGGACAGGCTACGAAACGCACGTTACTTTTCGTCGATGGACTTGAAAAGCGGCTACTGGCAAATAGAAGTTGATGAGAGAGACCGTGAGAAGACCGCTTTTGTGACGCCCGACGGACTTTATGAATTTCAGGTGCTCCCCTTCGGTTTGTGTTCTGCGCCGGCAACGTTTCAACGACTAATGGACACGGTACTCTCAGGCCTCAAATGGCAAACCTGTCTGGTGTACCTCGACGACGTGATTGTTTTCTCCGTCACGTTCGAGGAACATTTACGGAGACTAAAGACGGTCTTTGAAGCAATACGCTCAGCTGGTCTAACTTTGAAACCTGAAAAGGGCCATTTTGATTTTGAAGAACTTCAATTTCTCGGTCGCGTTGTTAGTCGTGAAGGTGTCCGACCTGACCCTGATAAAATCTCTGCCGTCGCTAATTTCCCAACGCCATCAGATAAAAAGGCAGTGCGACGTTTTCTGGGCCTTTGCGCCTACTACCGACGGCTTATCGCGGAATTTTCACGTATCGCATGGCCATTGACACATCTTACCAGAGAAGATGCCCCCTTTATGTGGGGCGCAGACCAGCAACGGGCTTTTGATGACCTACGGCAACGGCTGCAGACGCCTCCCGTGCTCGCACGCTTTGATGAAGACGCTCCTACGATTCTTCATACCGACGCTAGTAATGTCGGCCTTGGTGCAGTGCTTGTACAGCGGCAGGACGGCGCCGAAAGAGTGATTGCTTACGCCAGCAGGACGCTATCAAGGATGGAGGCTAACTACTCTACTACAGAAAAACAATGTCTCGCACTGGTGTGGGCCGTCCTGAAATTTCGGCCATATTTGTGTGGTCGGAGTTTCACCGTTGTCAGTGATCATCATGCACTTTGCTGGCTGACTAATTTAAAAGATCCAGCTGGTCGGCTTGCGCGCTGGAGTCTTCGGCTCCAAGAGTTCGACTTCACGGTTGTGTACAAATCGGGGAAACGACACACCGACGCCGACTGCCTTTCTGGGTCTCCTGTTGAGACTGCCGTGCACGACGATAATGACACGGCTTTTCTAGGCGTGCTAGATACTGTGGCTGTTTCGCGCCACCAACGCGAGGAGGCAGAACTCGTTCCTCTTTTCAATTACTTGGAGGGAAAAACAAGCAGCTGGCCGAGGTTATAAGCCAGGGGGCTGCCTTCATTCTGCTTACGCCACGACGTTCTCTATAAAAAGAACTTTTCACCTAGTGGCAGCAGCTACCTACTCGTCATCCCCGCATCTCTTCGCGACGAAGTCCTACATGCCTGTCACAACCAGCCGACTGCTGGTCACTTAGGCTACACTCGGACATTGGCAAGAATTAGGCTAAAGTACTATTGGCCGAGACTTGCGTCGATCGTGAAACGATACGTACAGACATGCCTGGATTGCCAGCGCCGCAAAACCCTACCCGGCAAGACAGCTGGACTGCTGCATCCTGTTCAGATACCCCAAGTGCCGTTCGAACAAATTGGCATGGACCTTTTAGGTGCGTTTCCACTGTCTGCTGCCGGAAATAGATGGATAATCGTCGTCACGGATCATCTTACTCGATACGTCGAAACAGGTGCTATCCAACGTGGAACAGCAGCCGAAGCAGCGCGATTTTTCGTCGAAGCCGTGGTCCTAAGGCACGGCGCTCCCGCAGTGGTCATAACAGACAGAGGATCTGCGTTCACGGCTGCGCTTCTGGATACCGTGTTGCGACTAAGTGGTACCACTCACCGAAAGATCCCGGCTTATCATCCCCAAACCAATGGGCTGACAGAACGCATGAATAAGACTCTGGCAGACATGATGAGTATGTACATCGACGTCGACCACAAAAACTGGGGCGAGATTTTACCATATGTTACATTTGCGTATAACACGGCTCGCCACAAAGAGACAACACGCGTGACGCCTTTCAACCTCTTTTACCGACGCGAAGTGACAACTATGTTGGACGCAATGCTGCCACACGAGTGCGGTGACGACGAGACTGGTGCCGAGGAGTTTACGCAACGTGCAGAGGAAGCCAGGCAGCTTGCGCGTTTGCGAATCAAAGAACAACAGGCATACGATGCCCGACACTACAATCTACGGCACAGACCCGTCACATACAACGTCGGTGACCAGGTGTGGTCTGGACTCCGATTCGTCGGCGGGGGCTGTCTGAAAAGCTCCTGCGAAGCTACTGCGGCCCGTACACAGTTCTGCGCCGCATCAGCGATGTGAATTATGAAGTTGTCCCCCACAGCCAGAACTGCTCCAAACGCCGGCGGCATCTGCCCGATGTTGTGCACGTGCTTCGTATGAAGCCATACATTTCCTCATGACGTCAACTTTGCACAGCTTGTGCACAGCCTTCGGCGGTTCGTGCATCGGCACGATGCCTTTTCTTTTTCAAAGGGGGAGCAAATGCCACATCCTATATGGTCGCCGCGCGTATGTGCCAGGCGATGAGAACGACGCTGAAGTAGCGCGCGAGTGGAAAAAGAGACGACAACGACGTCACGTTGACTGCTCTGATAAACTGCTTTCATACGTCCTCTACGCCGGCTTTCCAGTCTGCTACTAGGCTGCGACAATATATATATATATATATATATATATATATATATATATATATATATATATATATATATATATATATATCAGTAGAGTGTCCCAACTATTGGCACCCCTTGCGCCATTCATTCATTCAGTTTTTATTTTCCAGAGAAAAAGACATTTGTGGTAGGGGTACCGGGGAAAAAAGCTGTATTTTTCCAGCTTGACTGGGCCCGTGCAACCTGGAGAGATTTAGCAATACGCTACCTCATCATCATCAATTATCATGAACAAGATTTGAAAATATGCAAATGCCATGTAGCTGGGCAGAACCAAGGTGAAATTCCTTTTGCGTCGCTTGCAGATATTCAGGTTATTGTTTGCATTCCGCCGAATGACATAATTAGTCTCAATTAATTAATCAACTTATCAAATCTTATATTTAGATTAACGTTGTAGAGAAACATGAAAAACTCCCGATACAGCTTTCTGTTGCTCAATGCGGGCTACATAAAAGTGTTTTTTCCGAGAGTGAGAGAAGCCCGCGAATACACGCACTGTGCCTCGAGCGGCCAGTCGCGCGGCAGTTATGCGTGCATTCGCGGCCTTCTTTCCCGCTCGGACACAGAGAGAGAGAGAGGGAGAGAGATAAAAACTTTAATGAGCTTAAAGACCGCTTGATTTGCAGGAGTGGTTCCCTCTTCACGGGACTCCAGGCGCCGGAAAAAAACATTTATCTGGTACGTATTGAGCAACAGAAATGTGTATCTGAAGTTTTTCATGTTGCTCTACAACTTTCTCATTGACACTTTTCATCTAAGTAGAAAATTTTAGAAGGCGAATAATTATTTAGGTTAATTCTTTAATTGGGTGAATTGCAAAAAAATAATCTGAGTATCTTCAAGCGACGGCAAACAACGTTACCTTGGTTTTGTCCAGCTGCGTGGCATTTGCATATTTTTAAATCTTGGTGCATGATAGTTGGGACACCCTATACTTATATATATATGCGTGTGTTCATAACTGATGACGTGGCTGCTGAGCAACGGCAACGTAGGCTACATCACAGTCGGCTATCGCAAGGCACAGCAGTAAACTTGAAGCTACGACAGTTTTCATATAACCCGCACTTGCATCCCACAGACACCTATAAATAAAGCGTACGCTTCTGCCAACAACAAAACAACAAACAGCAAGTGCTGTTAACAAAATCGGTCGACGCCCACGATGCAAAGCACCGTCTTTCTGGCTCGTAACTTGCCACGGTAAATGACGCACGTGTTCTTGTCAGACAAGTCCACGGCCCTAACCAGCATACCACGAAAGGCAAAAGGTTACCTTAAGGCGAACACGCTTTAATGTTGGAGAGCCCACCAGTGACGACAGGTAAGAATAATCCTCTTAACAGTCATGGCGTTGTAAGCAGTTCAGCACACGATACGCAAAAAGAAGATTATCTGGGAGTAAGCTTATTAATGGAGAAGCATTATACACCCCATTATGCGAAAATCCGTTGACGCGGTCCGTGTGACCGATCGATGGTACTAAAAATGGCCGACCGCGCAGTGAGTAAAGGCACGTCAAAAATACTCGGATTGATGTCAAATTTATCACGGAGGATCCTGTAAAAGTATAAATTATTGACTTTGAAGAGTAAATTTTGTATATTTCGGTCTCGGTGGGAATCAAACCCGGGCGTCCGGGGTGTGAGACGAGCACGCTTTCTCGGCGCCGCACCGGCCCCGTGGTTCAGGTTGACTAAAGGTGTGGCCTAGTGCGTGCGTCATTGGTCACGTGATGGCACAGCCAATAAGGAGGAAGTGGCGCCACGTCTTGAGCCTATGAAGTGAGCGCGCGGCGTCCCGCGCGTCACTTCCTCTTCGGATTTCATCGGTGTTGTGTCGACTGCGACGGACTCTCGGCGCCACGTCATAAGTGTATGAAATGAGCCGCCCTGCAGCCACTGCATACGCAAACACACACAGCCAATCAGTAGAAAGAACTTCAATGGATGTAGAAAACATCAATCGAGAACATTTCACCAAAGGGACTCTAATGCTTTAGCATTCCCACACGTAAGCAGTCTTAAGCATCCCTGCGAATTTTGCCTTTCTTCAATGCGTTGCGAAGCGTTCCCAGTACCGCTAGACTTGCACAAAACTTTGTGAAAAGAACAGTAAAAGAGTAATAAGCTCAGTGAACATGAAAGCATTTACGGTTTCTCAATACGTTCTGTGTGGTACAACATATTGCGGATGCATTTGGTAAAAGAAAGGAGCCTGAAGATAGAAGGGGAAAAAAACACAATTACCAAAGACAGTTTGTACTTTGCTTGCACTTGCGCTCTTTTCCCCTTCATTCTCTTTTTCCTCCTTCTGCTTTTGTGCTGAGGATACTGGTTCTTTTCCTTCTTTTTCTAATAGTAGAGCCTCTACATGTCTGCCTCTCTATAGCCTATATGGTTGTGCACCCTATGAAGATTACAACTCAGTAAAAAATGACAAAGCGCATCGGCGTTCTCGAAGGGTGGCTCAGCAAGTTGAATATTTTTTTCGTCAGCGATTAGAAATATTATTGCATTCACTGGTGGTAAAGAATACAGACATAAAACAAAAGAATGTCACGGAAAATTCATTTCGTAACGCGATGATTCGTTTGAACGGATGAATTGAGATAGGTTGCTAGGCATCATGCTATAAGCAGCTTTTCCGCCCCGCAGGGCAGATCGGAGACACGTGATATCGATGCTCAATAGACGAGCAAAACGTCTCTCTTGCGAGTATTACACAATTTCAAGTAGCCTCGCTTTTTTCGGAGGTTGAGCTACATCCAGTGACTGCATAATCTGTTCCACACTTTAAGGGTAATGTAGACATGTCCAAGGTCGACTTGCTCTTCGCTGAAACTATGGTGCCCTAAAACCGTGTTTGATAACTTATTCCTACTTTTCACACGCGGTGCTAAAAGGGCATGCTAGCTGAAAATTAGGAGACGCCCAATGCGAAACAAAAACATTTTCAATTTCCTTAAGGACAGCTTTTCATTCTTCGATATCTCACTGGTTTCTTTCACGAACATCACAATGATATTAACAAATGTCGACGATGGGCTGATGCTCAAGTAATAAGAAAATTATAAACTTGAAAGGCAGAGGTCGCTAATTTGATTTCGTATAACACTGAACGGAAAATGGGATTTGTGCACTTTACTGTATTGTGGTCTACCGTAGATATAAACAAAAAAATTGATAAAATCCCGTTCACGCTGTAAGTTGGCGAGCAAATATGGATGCGCACATCGGTAATGCATTTCTTATGGTCCTGAACTTTTCTACTGGTAAAGGCAGACGGCACATTTCATTTTCCCCACTGTGAAATAGCTGCATATTACAAATCTATTATTCACTGGCTAACGATAGAGACATCGAACGCGTAAGGTGTGAAATACATTCTTGAATAAAAAACACTTCTACGAAGGGCGGTGTTCGAAGGGCACGGCAGAAGAGAATGCCGAGCGGTTGCGAGGAGGCAAGAGGCGATTCGCATGCGCAGCTATTGTAACTGATTGCTCATTCTACGCAGCAGCATATGGTGCTTTACAAGCTTTTAAAGCCACTCATTAAAGTTATCTCCCCCTAAAACTGGAAAAGATCACTTTTTTATGGGATAAGATAGGAATAAACTTTATTTGTCCAACGGTTATTGCTGTGTTCTGGTGCCTGGTCTTCGGGTGCCTCGCTGAGGAAGGGGCTTGCCATCTCTCAGCGAGGCACCCCGCTTCAGAGGGTCCTGCTGTTGTCTTCTCCCTTCCTTCTGGCCTTCTTCCTCATGGCGTTGGCATTCCCAAAGCACATGGGCCATATCAGCCCATTCGCACTCTTTCGTTATGTAAAAAAGTAATAATAATTAATCAATTAATAATTTAGTTAGTTGGTTGGTTGAATAGTTAGTTAGTTAGCTAGTTAGTTAGCTAGTTAGTTAGTTAGTTAGTTAGTTAGTTAGTTAGTTAGTTAGTTAGTTAGTTAGTTAGTTAGTTAGTTCTATCAACCCCATTCTCGGGGTCAGTACAGGAACGGTAATGTTTCAAAAGCAGTGATAAATAACACACTGTGATACACATAAATTCACTTATACACAATGGATAATCAAAACGGAACAACAAAGGAGCCTACAATACAAAACGGGAAATCGACAAAGGGAAATGTTCCTAGCGAACTCTGTGTACACCATTACCAACGTTCGTATCCAATGTGCGTTCAAAATCTGCAGCATGTTCGTTGTTTACAACAGCGCCAGGCAAACTCTTCCTCATCTCGTTTGTATAGGAAAAAAAAAAACAAGAAGCTAAATCGTCGCTACGCGTTATGTTAGGTTAGGTTAGGTTAGGTTTCTTCCTGGAGGTTCCAAATACGATTTAATATTTTGTATTGAGTGCCCCTCTTTTGTTTAAAAAAGATACTTTAGCCATGGCGTCAAGCGCAGTCGGTGGTACGACAGATAAATAAAAGCACGACAGATGCGTTAGGTTTGCATGCGTTCAAACGTGTTCAGCGATTCTTCCCCACATCATAGCACTGTGTAATCGAATACCCGGCAACATCGGGTATTCGCCGCACCACAGTTTTATAATGTACTAGAATGTTCTCCTTTATTTGTGCCATAAACTACATTGTTTTCTTACATGTTTATTGCCTATGACACTGTCGCTTTGTGCATTTGTCGGTTGGGCTGCAGACGGCGTTCGTGTTGTCCACTTCTCTACTCTTGTGTCCTGTCTGCACGCCTCACCTCTTTTTTTTGCATAATGATTTGTTCTCTTACGTGTGAATTTGCTTTGACACTTTTTCTGCAGCGAAAGAGCAGTAACATACTTAAAATTAATGAAAATAGACGTTGATCTATATCTCCGGCCTCGTCGCCTGCGCTGTTCGCAACCTTGAACGCCAACTGTAGCCCAACCTATAACTCTGGTGAAGAGGTTTGTGGTTTTGTTGTGTACTATTTCTTAGGTTGTTCTTCACATCTGCTTGCAGTTGTCGATCACACTCGCTTACAATACTTGACCACGATTGCAAGAAGGAACAAATCCTGGATTTTTGTTCTTTGCCAACTGATGAATAAAGGGAAAATGAGACATCCACCCGTTCGTAGCAATTGCTACAAAGGAAACCCATACGGGTTCCTCGAAAGAAAAGCCTCAAAGAAAAGCCTCAAATTCGACTTCGCCCTGCCCTCTGCTAGCCGCCTGGTTAGCTCAGATGGTAGAGCGGCTGCCCCGGAAAGGCGGTGGTCCCGGGTTCGAGTCCCGGACCAGGACGAATTTTTCTTCAACTATGAGGCTTTTCTTTCGAGGAATCCGTATGGGTTTCCTTTGTAGCAATTGCTACGAATGGGTGGATGTCTCATTTTCCCTTTATTCATTGCTTCTCTCCACCTTGCGGGTTTCCGCAGAACTACTACGTCAAACTCTTGCCTTTGCTTCGTGTTGTCGACAAATTCGACTTCGCCCTGCCCTCTGCTAGCCGCCTGGTTAGCTCAGATGGTAGAGCGGCTGCCCCGGAAAGGCGGTGGTCCCGGGTTCGAGTCCCGGACCAGGACGAATTTTTCTTCAACTATCAGGCTTTTCTTTCGAGGAACCCGTATGGGTTTCCTTTGTAGCAATTGCTACGAACGGGTGGATGTCTCATTTTCCCTTTATTCATTGCTTCTCTCCACCTTGCGGGTTTCCGCAGAACTACTACGTCAAACATTTGCCAACTGATGTTTGCCATGTGAAGTTTGGCTGCTGAAGAAATGTTCTACCCAGAATTGTAGTTAAAAATTTTCACAATTGCTTAGAATAAAAAAAGACTATACATATTCCACAAACATAAGGCGCACTTGATATAAAGTTGCACATCTGTACAGATGATGCGTAATGCAGACTCGGCGGATGAGCAGTGACAGGCACGGATTCATGTTCAAATAGTACAGTACAAGTCAAAGCGCTGAGAAAGTCAGTAACTCGAAGACGTTACCATGATATTAAAGTGAAACAAAAAAAGGAACAGCGCCACCAAAGTACACCAAATGTCAATGAAAGGCATCATCACGTCGCCGCGCGGCAAATATGACGTTACTCAAATAGCACTATACTGACACGTGTACTTATCTTTAGCGGGCGACCACGTTTCGCCGCTTAACAAATGTAATCGCACAGCGAGGGACGCGCCTGCATGTATCCGACGTTTCTGGAAAGTTATCGATGCTTCTACCCGGCTGTCTGTTGTCGCCGAACCTTGTGTTATCTGATTCCATCGCGTAACACGAATGGTGTAGAACATTGTGGAAGACACGCGGGTCCGAACGATTAGTCTGGAACATTCGACGACTGCTCTATAAAAGCCGACGCGCTTGACCCGCTGATCAGATTTACGACGATCGCCGACTGTGTTCGCCGCTCTCGTTCTGCTTTACGTGTAACCTGTTTTGTGGGCACAGGTTCGCCCAATAAAAGCTAGTTTTTGCCTTTCACAGTATTGCTACTGTGTTCTTTGACGTCACGACCACGTGACATCTGGTGGAGGTGTTTGTGCGTTCATGTACCGAACGCCCCCGCAAAGCCGCGATCCAAGCCCGAAGCCCGAGAACAAAACCAACGTCGTCCAAGACCAGCGTGCTAGCCGCCGACTGCAAGGACTGCCCCCAGAGCACGGACTTCTACCTGAGACGAGCAGGAAGATTGCCACCAAGTCCACCCCAATGGCAGCCCCAGCATCCCCCGTCGTGCTGCAGCAGCCCAGGGAGCCCCCCACGTTCCGCGGTTCAACATTCGAAGACCCGGAAACCTGGCTTGAGACGTACGAGAGAGTCGCTACCTTTAACAACTGGAACAGCGACGACAAACTGCGATATGTCTTCTTCGCTTTGGAAGACGCAGCCAGGACGTGGTTCGAGAACCGAGAAGCCACCTTAACGACCTGGGAACTTTTCCGAAGCGGCTTCCTGCAGACATTCGCAAGCGTCGTACGCCGAGAACGAGCCCAAGCGCTATTAGAAACCCGGGTGCAGCTACCTAATGAGACGACCGCGATCTACACGGAAGAAATGAGCCGTCTCTTCCACCACGCCGACCCTGAAATGCCCCAGGAGAAGAAAGTCCGCCTGCTGATGCGTGGTGTGAAGGAAGGACTTTTTGCAGGAATGGTAGGAAGCCCACCGAAGACCGTCGACGAGTTTCTTCGCGAAGCCACCAGCATCGAGAAGACACTCGAGATGCGAAACGGGCAATTCGACCGCCGCACGAACTCGACAAACTACGCCGGAGTTCAATCACGGGCCACCGACGACCTGCGCGAGACTATCCGAGCGGTCGTGCGGGAGGAGCTACAAAAGCTGTTCCCACCATCACAGCCTCAATTGGCTTCGATTGCCGACACCGTACGTGAGGAGCTCCAACAACAACTTGGAGTAGCCCCTGAATCGCCCCAGCCTGAGCCGCAAGCGATGACCTACGCCGCCGTCGCACGCCGTCAAGGTCCCCCTCCGCGACCGCGCCAGGGCCCTGTCACGCCGCAGTTCCGTCGTCCGCCGCCGCCACCGCCAGCACGACCACCCGTCGCCCAGCCCACCTACGCGAGGAAGACTGACATTTGGCGCGCTCCTGACCACCGCCCGCTCTGCTACCACTGCGGAGAAGCGGGTCACGTTTACCGACGATGTCCATACCGGGAGATGGGACTGCGAGGTTTCGCCGTGAACGCTCCGCGCCCGCAGCAAGGTGAACGCCCCCGCGATATCGCCGATTACCTCGCCGCTTCTCAGTGGAGCTCTCGACGACCGTCGCGTTCGCCATCACCAGGCCGCTACCTGTCGCCGCAGCGCCGACCATACACTGGCCCAGCCCGAGGCCGGTCAGCGAGCCCATATCCGGAAAACTAAAAGCAGCAACCGATGGAGGTGCGGTTGCTGTTCGTCGAACTGACGAAGATCCTCCACCGCCGACGAAGACAGCGAAGAAACTACCTCGACGACATAACGACACGCCGCCGTCCCGATGAAATCAGGAAGCCAAGACTACACCGATGAAAGACGACTTGACGACGCGACGTTCCACCTTCAGTTCAACGCGACGCAGCCATGATCCGACGCCAAGACCCAACTGCAACGCCAGAGAAAGAACCACCGACCTCGACGTACTTCTCGACGGCCACGCTGTCACTGCCTTAGTCGACACAGGGGCCGATTACTCCGTAATGAGTGGACACATCGCCGCCCAGTTGAAGAAGGTTAAGACTGCATGGGAGGGCCCCCAAATTCGGACCGCTGGAGGACACCTCATTACGCCGACTGGAATCTGCACGGCAAGAATTACCGTTCATGACCGGACTTACCCTGCCACCTTCGTTGTCCTCCAACAGTGTTCACGGGACGTCATTCTCGGCATGGACTTCCTGAATCAACATGGCGCAATCATCGACCTGAAGTCGAAATCGATAACGCTGTCACAAGATCAAGTGATACCGCCGGAGAGCTGTCGTAGTCACCACGCCTTGAGTGTGCTTGAAGATCAAGTGAGCATCCCGCCGCGCTCCAGCATTATTATTTCCGTCGGCACTGAAACACCCGCTGACGTAGAAAGCGTCATCGAGGGCGACCAACATCTACTGCTCGACCGTGAAATTTGCGTCGCAAGAGGGATCGCTCGACTCCACGGAGGGCAAGTGGAAGTTATGCTAACCAACTTCAGCCAACAGTTCAAGCACATCAACAAGTGCACGACAATCGCATACATCGAGGAAATTGTGGAAACCAGCAATGCCTTTGTCCTCTCGGATTCAGCCGCATCTACCCCGATGAGAATTGTCCCCGAACCAGACTTCGACGTGAATCCAAGTCTTCCTATGAGTAAGCAGCGACAGATCAGAAGTCTTCTCCGACGATACAAAGACTGCTTTTCGACGTCATCGAGGATTCGACAAACACCAGTTGCAAAGCATCGCATAATAACCGAAGAGAGCACTCGACCACTCCGCCAGAGCCCTTACCGAGTTTCGACGCGAGAACGTGAAGCTATTAGGCAACAAGTCGACGAAATGCTGCGCGACGACATCATCCAGCCGTCGAAAAGCCCGTGGGCCTCTCCTGTAGTCCTGGTAAAGAAAAAGGACGGAACCCTACGCTTCTGCGTCGATTATCGTCGACTGAACAACATCACGAAGAAAGATGTGTACCCCCTTCCACGGATAGACGACGCATTGGATCGGCTCTGCAACGCTAAATACTTCTCGTCGATGGACCTCAAGTCTGGCTACTGGCAAATAGAGGTCGACGAGACAGATCGCGAAAAGACTGCCTTCATCACGCCAGACGGCCTCTACGAGTTCAAGGTCATGTCATTCGGACTTTGCTCGGCGCCTGCAACGTTTCAGCGCGTCATGGACACGGTGTTAGCCGGACTGAAGTGGCAGACGTGCCTTGTTTACCAGGATGACGTCGTTGTGTTCGCCGGAAATTTCGACGAGCACCTTAGGCGGCTTGCGACAGTGTTAGAAGCCATCAAGTCATCAGGGCTCACTCTGAAGCCGGAAAAGTGCCGTTTCGCTTACGGTGAGCTTTTGTTCCTAGGCCACGTGATCAGCAAATCAGGAGTACGCCCCGACCCACAGAAGACAGCTGCCATCGCAAAGTTCCCGCAGCCAACCGACAAAAAGGCAGTGCGCAGATTCCTTGGCATGTGTGCCTACTTAGGCGCTTTGTCAAGGACTTCACGCATCGCGGAGCCGCTAACACATCTAACCAAATGTGATGTCGCGTTCAAGTGGGAAACGCCGCAGGCCAAGGCATTTCAAGAACTCAAACGACGCATGCAGTCGCCGCCGGTACTTGCACACTTCGACGAGGACGCCGATACCGAAATCCACACTGACGCCAGTAGGCTAGGCCTCGGTGCCGTCCTAGTCCAGAGGAAAGAGGGACTTGAAAGGGTGATATCGTATGCTAGCCGGTCGCTGTCAAAAGCGGAAAGCAACTATTCTACGACTGAAAAGGAATGCCTCGCCATCATTTGGGCTACAGCTAAATTCCGCCCTTACCTCTATGGCAGGCCATTCAAAGTCGTCAGTGACCATCACGCATTGTGTTGGCTAGCTAACTTAAAGGACCCTTCAGGACGGCTGGCGCGATGGAGCCTCAGACTACAAGAATATGACGTCACGGTAATATACAAGTCCGGAAGAAAACACTCCGACGCCGACTGCTTATCGCGCGCCCCCATCGATCCCCCGCCGCAAGACGACGAGGACGACGACGCCTTCCTTGGGATAATAAGCGCGGAAGACTTCACTAAACAGCAACGAGCCGACCCGGAGCTAAAAGGCCTCGTCGAGTATTTGGAAGGGAACACCGACGTTGTCCCTAGGGCATTTAAGCGCGGGTTGTCTTCGTTCACGCTACAAAACAACCTGCTCGTGAAGAAGAACTTCTCACCAGTCCGCGCCAGCTACCTTCTTGTTGTACCGTCAGCGCGGCGTCCAGAAATACTGCACGCCCTACACGACGATCCAACCGCTGGGCACCTCGGATTCTCCCGGACGCTGTCGAGAATACAGGAAAGGTATTACTGGCCGCGTCTGACCGCCGACGTCGCCCGTTACGTCAAGACATGCCGAGACTGTCAACGACGCAAGACACCACCGACAAGGCCAGCAGGATTGCTACAGCCGATCGAACCCCCTCGCCGACCATTCCAGCAGATTGGGATGGATTTGTTGGGGCCGTTTCCGATATCAACATCCGGGAATAAGTGGATCGTCGTGGCGACGGACTATCTCACCCGTTTCGCTGAAACTAAAGCTCTACCAAAAGGCAGCGCAGCCGAAGTGGCGAAATTTTTCGTGGAGAACAGCCTGCTGCGACATGGTGACCCAGAACTCCTCATCACCGACAGAGGAACGGCTTTTACAGCAGAGCTCACCCAAGCCATTCTGCAGTACAGCCAGACAAGCCACAGGAGGACAACTGCCTACCATCCGCAGACGAATGGTCTCACGGAGCGCCTGAACAAGACCCTCGCCGACATGCTAGCAATGTACGTCGACGTCGAACACAAGACGTGGGACGCTGTCCTGCCGTGCGTAACCTTTGCGTACAACACGGCGGTGCAAGAAACAACACAGATCACGCCGTTTAAGCTGGTTTACGGCAGGAACCCGACGACGACGCTTGACGCCATGTTGCCGCACGTAACTGACGAAGAGAATGTTGACGTCGCTAGCTATCTCCAGCGCGCCGAAGAAGCCCGACAGCTCGCCCGCCTGCGAATCAAGAGCCAGCAGAGGACCGACAGCCGACACTACAACCTCCGACGACGCTTCGTCGAGTACCAACCTGGCGACCGTGTTTGGGTATGGACCCCGATACGCCGACGAGGACTCAGTGAGAAACTACTCAGACGCTATTTCGGACCCTACAAGGTCATCCGACGTATTGGCGCTCTGGACTATGAGGTCGTGCCAGACGACATTTCGCATTCACAGCGGCGCCGCGCACGATCTGAAGTGGTCCACGTGGTGCGCCTTAAACCCTTTTACGGACGCTGACGAAATTCCTTATTTTTTGTTGTTTTCTTTGCTACGGGTGTTTTTATTTCGCTTGTATGTAGCATCGGGTCGATGCTTTTTAAGAGGGGGGTATTGACACGTGTACTTATCTTTATCGGGCGACCACGTTTCGCCGCTTAACAAATGTAATCGCACAGCGAGGGACGCGCCTGCATGTATCCGACGTTTCTGGAAAGTTATGGATGCTTCTACCCGGCTGTCTCTTGTCGCCGAACCTTGTGTTATCTGATTCCATCGCGTAACACGAATGGTGTAGAACATTGTGGAAGGCACGCGGGTCCGAACGATTTGTCTGGAACATTCGACGACTGCTCTATAAAAGCCGACGCGCTTGACCCGCTGATCAGATTTACGACGATCGCCGACTGTGTTCGCCGCTCTCGTTGTGCTTTACGTGTAACCTGTTTTGTGGGCACAGGTTCGCCCAATAAAAGCTAGTTTTTGCCTTTCACAGTATTGCTATTGTGTTCTTTGACGTCACGACCACGTGACAATACACAAGAAACTGATAAGGTCCCTGCAGACAAGAAAATCGCGCAAGGATTTTACAGCTTTTCTTTGTTTATATTGACAGGACCCGAGTCTGAACAATTTTTTACAGATAAAGGACGCCTAAAATGTAAAGATCACGACAAAGTGTCTCCCGATTTTCGATCCGGATGTGGAAATTCAACGAGGACATGTTTTGTGAAAGCTTCGCGAGTACCACAATGTACGGAGTAAAGCAGGGTCTTTTAATGCGATTAGCGATTTTGGGGAACTTTATTCACTTCGCGATATGTATGTTTATCTCTTTCACCCAGTGACCCACGTTTTCTATTAGATTGTGCCAACAGCTATGAGATATCTGCCACCTTGCCGTGCAGATAACTTGAGCCACCGAGTTTCTGATCATGGTATGTGGCCCATTCTTGGCCAATCTCCCAGAACAGACGCTCCAAACGGACATTAGGAGCTTGTAGCCTTAAATACATTAAAGGTGAAGCGCCTCATCCGCAAAATACATCTCCGCGTCGAGCGAAACCGCGTGATATAAATCCATTGCAAAGCAGTTGCAATATATCTCTACACTACTCTATACAGCCAGGATACTGGGGACAGTACGGAGTTTCAACTGGGGCGCAGTGATTACAAGATGCACAGTCGAACGCTCTTGGGGCCTCCAAAATCATTGTTTATGCAGGTCACTTTCGTTTTAAAGGCTGCGCACCGCTCAGCTTACAATGAAACCAGTACGGGATTATTACTTCGTTACACAGGCTATTTCGTTGTATGGGCGTTCGTTGTAGACGCGCTCAACTGTATGTTTTAATGCCATCGCCATAACGTCGACATTCATCGAGAGATGGGTTCTGCCAAATGTTTTCGGACACGACGTAGGAACAGGCATGTGTATGCCACTTCGAGACGTGGACGATGTAGAAGTGTGTAAAGCCCATTTTATTTTAAGGTTTGCTGAGAAATGTAACAAAAGTTCTATGTTGCACAAACAAGAATTTTTCTTCGCTTGTCGAACCACATGACCTTCGATAATTTGCGCCTCAGTCCTAGAACCCTGGCAGTCACGTAACACGTAAGATTAGACCTCCCAGACAAAGAAAACGAGCTTACGATAAAAGGAATTTCGGTGCCCCCGCAATATATTCTTCCTTCACTCTATTTAGTTCTCGACAGGATAAAAAAAATAAGAGACTGAGCATATCGAAAGAATATATAGCCAGGGCATCTGTAAGAAAAACAAAATGAGTCAACGGAAGTCAAAAGGAGCAAAACGCAAATCGTAGGCGAAGCAAAGCAATAAAACAGCCAGGAACGCTTGCGGATAACCCCACGGCGCAAATGCGAAGACAAACGATCCCACGGCGCGGGAGAATAAATCTTAACCTGTCTCTGTCGATGCCGCAGACTTTTTCCCAGCGTATGTTTCAAGGATGCCGTTAACCTGGCAGTGCTCGCCACAAATCCCGCACTGGTGGGAGCCTGGCCATGATGTTATGCGGGGCGAGACTTCCACGTCCTCAGCAAATTGCAAGGTCACAGGGGCAGAGTTTCGAGGAAGAAAGAAATGTGACAGCTACTACTGTAAATGTGTCATGCGATTTTTAGTGCTCGAACAGAAGACCTAATAGCGCTTGATGCAGCGCTTCCTTATTTAAGCATGCAGGTGGAAAACTGTAACTTTGAGAAAATAGTGTTCGCGACAAGCTACGAAGATTCGTGCAAGCATGAAGTGAGGTACGTGACAGTAACATCTATGCTTCATAGCGCACACGAAAAATTTCTGTGCATTCAATCGCATTCGGCAAAGCAGCAGCGCAGAGACAACATAAAACTTCAGCCACCAACAAGTCTGACAGCTGCAAGCACTGCTCTAACTAAGGAGCAACCGCACGGTACGCATACAGAACTGCGCTATTTTGAGTGCACGATAAATTGTGATTTTCGCATGTAAAAGCCCAGAATTCCATTCAATGAGTGCATAATAATCATTTTCGCAGCCGCTCGATAAAAGCACATGACATGCCAATATCAACAGCATTACCCCGAAATTTCCTGCCAAAGTCATGCATGTTTTCACGTGCACCTGTCTATAATATTTCCATGTTTTGTATAATTAAAAAAATATCATTATTTGTTTCTGCCTTGAGAAATAGTGTACAGGCAGTTGGTCGGGAGGGCCAACCATTTGGCTAAGTTGGATCGAAGTCGATACCATCTTTTGAATAATCACCACAATTAAACACTTTTACTGAAATTAATTTGTTCCAAATTGATTCACACCATTTCTAATGAAATCTTTTCAGTCTTTCTCATTAGGAAAGAATAAAACATCCTGCTCAGGGAAGGATAAAGATGCATTTGAATGCAATGCGTAACGGCAGCTGCGCTTATCACAGTTCGTACTTATCGACTTTCTCGTTCTTTATCCTCGTTCTTTCTTAGTTTTTTTTTGTTTATTAGCCTATAATTTATGCCGTGTTGATTTGGAGCCCGCCGAAATGTCTTTTAACGCTTTTGATTCTCGTGACAGTCTAAAAGAATGCAAATTTGAGGCCGTATATTGTAATAATTCTTTTAATTTTCTACTTTTCCTAAATCACTCAAGTACGGGCCACCGTCATAACTCACGGATCGGCCACTGGGCCCACACGGATCAAATAAAAAGAATATCATCGAAGCAAAAGGATCCTTTCAAAGTGCGGCTCCTGAATTTGTTGACGTGATAAACTGTATTTTTCTCACTTCGGTGTGTCGGGAGCTACAGGATATGCTCCCCTCTCGGGAGTGCGCCTTTCCTGACTACTTTAACCATGTCGCATGCAGTCACGGTAAATGTTTCTCCAGCAATACCGGCGCATTGTTATCACGCAGCTAACTACTTACCTGGAGAGAACTAGTTTTAGTGTCTTTTATTATTGGCATGTTCCTTGACGCGTGGCTCTTGGCTAACGGAAGCAACAAAATGGAAGCTGAAACCTTCACTGCGGGAAAAATTCCTGAGGCCAGGGCCGTTCACGAAGTTTTATTTTATCTGTGGCTTTATGCCTCTTAATGACAGGCATGCGCAGTGGTCAGCGATTGAAGCGCGATACTCCGACCGCATGGCGGCCAACGCTTTTTGTGCCACCGGAAAACACTAGCTGATCGCTGTGGGATGAGGCACAGTCACGGCGCATTAGAAAGGCTCTGGGCTTTTTGTCGTATGCCCGAATTAATCCACTCGGTGTGTTCTGCACTGAGCGGTGGCTCAAAAATGCGCCGGCACTCACGCGCTCCGACTATCGTGTTTCAATCGCTGAGCACTGCACGTGTTCCTAAAGTTTGTGTACATAGGCAATACAAACATAAAAGAGAGAGAAGGGAAGACGGAAAGGCAGGGAGGTTAACCAGACTGTGTCCAGTTTGCTACCCTACACGTGGGGAGGGGAATGGGGAGTGAAAGAGAGAGAGAGAACTTAGGTGTGAGATGTCTATAGTAGGGCAATCAAGTCTGTTGCCCTCAGGTAGCGAAAAAGCGCTCGCACTGCTTTCTGGGCTAATGAACTGTGAGGCCAGGCACCCAAGATCTTCGCTTCCGTTAATACAAACGTACAAACTTAGGAAGCGGCAATAGCATACGGGTTGACTACTGCCACCACCGTAGACTTTATGCTATCAACTCTTTAAGCATATGACAGGCCAACACTACTATAAACGCCAAACGGACGACACTTGAAGGCTTTTGTACAGGAGCAACGTATCGGCTAAGAGCGGAAGTGCAGTGATGGTTTTGTCATCAGCTTTGACCAAGTGCGACTTCTAAAATGAGCTTGCTAGTGCTAAATTTCATATAGTACACGGGGGCTGTGTTATGATCTTCCTATAAGACAATAAGTACAAATTTTTCCGGCTTCTCAATTATAGTAATCACGTTTAACTCAGTGCGAAATCACAAAATACGAGTGCAAACACGAGTGTTGCACGCCCCCTCGCACCCTTCATGAGAATGTCGCAACCGCACCCGGGAAATAAATAACTGCCTGCAAAGCGGCACGACACCATCGTCACCGAGGCGTTATTGCAAGTGTGCCGGTGACTCGCGAAACTATTTGCATGACTTACCGCTTTGCGACCTCAACGGCGGCAGAACTAACGGCCCTGTGTCGAGCACTGGAATTCATTGATTCTGAAAGACCTAGAAAATGGGCTGTGTTCTGTGATTCAAAACCGGCATTACAGTGCACACAGTCAGTTCTCCGACACGGATGTCATGAGCAATTGACATACGAAGTCGCGAAACTTTACCATCACGTCCAACAAAAAGGTCACGAGGTCGTTTTTCAATGGGTACCTGGCCATTGTGGAATCAGTGGCAATGATTCCGCCGATAACGCTGCTCGCGCAGCACTTCAAGAAGAGCTAAGCGTTCCAATTCCGCTTTCGAGGACAGACGCCGCAAGGCAGATTCGACACCTGGCACGCAGCCTCACATTGACCGAGTGGAGCTCGCCAAACTGACGACTTACACGACTGCATCGACTAAACACTTCCCTGCAACTCCGACCTTTAATCGGACTTCCTCGACGTGAAGCTACGCTTCTCTGTCGCCCTTGGTTAGGAGTTGCCTTCATAAAGGCATACTCTACATTATTTGGAGTGACTTACAGTGCAGCATGCGAGGTCTGTGGCACCGAAGAAAACATCGACCACCTGCTGTGCCATTGTCCAAGATATGCCCTAGAGAGACAAGAACTTGCCAAAGCTTTCCAAAAACTGGACAATCGGCCGCTTTCTGTGCAGGTGCTGCTGGAACACCACCCCCATCGCCCGTCGGCCCAAAAGCGGTGAAGGCGCTTTTGTGTTTCTTAAGGACGACGGGTTTGTGCGACCATCTGGGACTATTATTACAATTTCTGTAAAACCACACGCGTAAGCGAACTTGCCGCAATTTCCTTCCCTCTTCTCGCTCCCTGTTATCTTTGTTTTTCCCTTTCCCATTCCCCGGCGTAGGGTAGTCAACCGGACGTTATTCTGGTTAACCTCCCTGCCTTCTACTTTTTTCTTTCCTCCCTCCTACCGCTTTGCGAATCTGCTCTAGATTTTCTTAGTCCTCTTTTAAATGCGTAAGCATTTCTATGCTTATCCAACGATAAAAAGCGTCCGTCCGTCCGTCCGTCCGTCAATCCCGTGAGACGACCGCTTTCCAGATAGCGTTCGCAGCAGCGAGCGGATTCACCTTCGTGCTGCCTCTCACTTCAACGCGAACTCAGCGGCAAGAACGCAGATAACTCGAAGCTGTCAGCAGTCTGCGCTCTCTGTCGCCATCGCAGATCGCTCTCGAGATACGGCCCTCGCTGCCTCGCGCAGCGGCCGGCGGTGTGCGGTTGATCATGGTTCATAATGGTTCGACGCGGTTGGATGAGTCGATAAAGAGCGATAACGGCTTATAATGATCCGAATGTCGTCAGCTCACCTGGCGCCGCCACTTGCAATAGTTTGCTTACGTCATCAATACACTTTGCGCCGCCGTGGGCAGCAGTTCATGTCGCTGCAGAGCTGTCGTTTGTACTGGTCGGATCAAGTTTCATAACATTAATAATAACACCGGGCTGCGTGGAGAAGAGCAAATAGCACAATGTTTACGCATACTTAGAAACTCCTAGAGGAATTTCTGCGTAATTTTTTTCAAGAGAGGTGCGCTATATTTATGCACTACTTTATACACCTATGCATATATCTGTCAGCTTAAAGAAGAAATAAATTGCTACATGGCTATACGGAAATCTCTCAGCTTAACGAAGAAGTAAATATCTACAAGAGAGACAGAGAGAGAGAGAGAGATAGCAAAGAGAGGAAAGGCAGGGAGGTCAACCAGTCAAGCGTACGGTTTGCTATCTTACACGGGGGGAAGGGCAAGGGGGAACAGAAAGAGGAAAGCGGGATAGAGGTAACACTGTCTGTGCACGCATCAAAGCGCCTGGAAATCAGTCAAGTCAAAGCAAGTGCTCCGTCGATACGTTAGGCTGCCATCATTCTGCTGTCTGAAGTTAATCTTAGTGCTTCATAGCTGGTGATGCACGTTGAAGTCACCAGTGAAGACCAAGAAGCCGGTGGGCATCAGCAGTACGTTGCAGTGCGTGCAGTATATTATTCAGCTAAACACCAGCCATTCTGTTATTGCAAGTAGCCTTGACTTTTTCTTTATGCTGTCATTAATAAAAGCCTAAGACTGCAATCGGCCCTTTGGCAATGGCGCGTTGAGTGTCCTTGTGAGTGAGGCCGGTGGCATCTCAATGTAACTCACTCCTTCCGTTCATATGAGGCCAGGCACTTTTCCTTGAAACGTGGATGAGCATCAACTCACCATTTACTATGCGCGTTATCAGGCGCGTGTCAGGATGTGCAATGTGCTGTTCTTCTTTAGCAACTCCCTCAGGAAGCGCTTCGTTGACCAAAAGTAGAAGAAGCGATGAAGTCGCGCCGCCGTCATCGATCGCTCAAAGCATACAAGCAGGTGCACCAACATAACAGCGATAACCGCTCTGCGCGTAGCCCAATCTGCGATATGGCTCTCCCGGGTAGGGGCAATAAACTGTGGCAACGGGAGCAACGACACCATCCGCCTTCCTACGCAGGAAAGAAGAAGGTACAGTGTTTATGCAAACAGTGCGTGGTTACCTATAACAACACCAATAAAACCGCGTTCGCTTGATCGGGCTCACCGTTGTCCCTCCGTATACTTAGGCCTTGTCGCCAGGGTAACACGACGACAGGACCTATTACGATCTTATCTGGTCGATTTCCTGCGGTGTTGGACGTTCTCACGGTACATTCACAAAGCAGCATACCATTGTAGTAAATAGCAGAGCAGCACGTAGATTGGCAAGATGTGCTAAGATATGCGTCGTGCAGGATTGGTAAAAGCACTAATAATTAATGAATGTGTCTGGAAGAGAACGGCAATGTAACCAATCATACATAGCACAGGTTCTACTAGTGTCTAATACAGTTCTTAGCTCCTTTTGGGCTTCATCAGTGGTGTCCAGTTAGCTGCAACAAAAACAAAAAAAAAAATGAAGCCTCACGGACGCCATAGCAGGGGTTATATTTAATATTGTGCCGAAGAAGGTCTCACAAGGCGATTCGGGAAGTGCCGAGTTTTTTATTGTTATAAACTATGCGAAGAGACACTTGTACTTCGCCCTTAACGCAGAAGAAAATTAGGCTGGTGGAACTCTTGAGAGAAAGTTACCAGTGTAACTTGCTATGTTAAACTGCTTATCTTTTTTCTTCTCGTTGGAACGCGCCAATTCTTTTTATTTTATCCTTGGCGTAGGTTAGCGGTTGTTTCTTTCTATACGTAGTGTCTAAGCCCAAAAAAGAAACTGTGCACATTTCTTAACTCTTCTCTTCTACATATAGTTTTTTAACCTGTTAATAATTTCACTAATATGGCACAATTAGTTCGGGAGAATTACGCAAGATGGAGGAAGTCTCATGAAACGTAAAATGGTCATTCTCGCGAAAGGTCCAAAACTACTAGCGAAACCCACATGAGGTTCTCGGATAGGAATATTCGCAGTTGAAGTGCACCATGTTCGTACATGCGTAGGAACGGTAAGAGCACAACAGTGACAATGCTCGACGCATCCAAGCTAGTAACGATGAGGACAAGAAGAGGCGACAATAAACGCAACAAGGGCAACAGCTTTGACTCTATGATAAGCACTGCTCTTGGCAAAACGCATCTCCTTTCTTGCCTGCCAATGTGGGCATATGCCGAAGCCGCAACCTAAGATTGCCTGTAAGAAAGACTACAACCATGTTAAACGACATAAAGCCAAGGATGAAAAAGAACAAGGGACTACGTAGTGATGCAGTGGTGCAGTGGTTTCTGCACGCCAAGAAGAGGCATCGCGATATATGCCATCAAAGAACTCTGCAGGAGCATCTCATAAAAGGCTGGTATCAAGTCTGCATACCAGCTACCGGGCCGCAAAGGAAACATGGCTCTTTCACTCCCCATTCCCCTCCCCACGTGTAGGGTAGCAAACTGGACTCAGTCTGGTTAACCTCCCTGCCTTTCCGTCTTCCCTTCTCTCTCTCTCTCTCTAGGTTATCCACGCGAAAGCGGAATGAAGACTCATTAGAACAGACACTGCGGCTGGGTTGCGATTGATGTCCCGTGATTGTACTTTGCCCCTGTGGGACTCGAACGTTTTCACCATGTGTCGTTTGCTTTCGTTGTCTCCGGACATACGGATGCATCTCACGCCTGGGTTACCGCGACGTGAACAGACCATGCTGTACCGTCTGTGGCTAGGCGTTACCTTTACGAACTCATATGCTTTCCTTATTGGAATGGCCAACAGCCCCACGTGCTACACATGGAACAGCGATGAGACGCTCGCACATATTACCTGAGTTTGCCCGCGATATAGTGCCCAGAGACAAGCAATGCGTAGAGTACTGGATCAGTTGGACAATCGTCCACAATCGGAACTCAAAGCTTTAGGCCAGTTCGCCGAAAGGACATCCGCGTTAAAGCCCTTACTCACGTTATTAAGGTTCCTGCGGTCTACGGGGCTTCACGATAGACTTTAAGAACGCCGCCCCCTACCGCTCTATAGTGTACGCGCTTTGTTCGTGCTCGTCTCTCTTTCTCTCTATCTCCTCCTTCCACTCTTTTTCTCTTTCTATTCTCCTCAACCCTTCCCCTCGTGCACGGTAACCAACCGGAACCTCTGGTTAAACCCGCTTCCTTTCTCTGTATTTTTTTCTCTCTAGGTTATCCACCTACAGGCCAGCCATCTGGTGCATTTTCGCTCTTCTGGCGCAGTTGCACCTGAACCAGCACAGCAGACGGTAAATTGCGGAAACCGAAACCACTACCAAAGGTCCTTCCTTTTAGAGAGGCAAGCTACTTAGTAAGAAAGCTGGGCACACCTTCGCAATAAATGTAGACACTCGAACAGTCGCGCGCTTACTAGCCTATTGCTATTCGCAGATCTCCCGAAGGCTGTAACAGCCCCGTGTTCCAGTATTCCTGTAGTCACCATAATGGCGCAGCAATTACTCCGGGGGAGCGTATTTTTCTACCCGCGGCACAGGTCAGGGCTCCTCTTGAGTACTTGTGTGACTTTGTTCTGAAGACTCTCGTGGCCGTATGAATCTAGCCCTTGGGGGTCGGGGGCAAGCCCTGCCGCTGTCAGCTGTGAGGTAGGGTTTCCCCCTAGAAAGTATTCCTCTATACCACATTGCGTCTTCGTGGGCCCATCTAGAGTCCCGCATATAGCGATCCTTTGAAATAAACTTTATTCCTTCATTGATTTGTCTGTCAGCAGGTGAAGAATCTCTTTAAAATAGGCAATTGTTTCCTCTTGGTTTGTGGATTTCTAAGTTTGTTATTTCTGTCTACAAAAACCCATTGTGTGTCTGTTTTTTCTTTTCATTTGCATTTCTTGGGGCTACAAAAATAAAGCTGAAAAAATAGATAACGGCTTTGATTTTCCAACAACCCGGAAGAGTATCAGCTAAACCTGACAGGAACCTTGATTGATGTTCTTCCAAGTAGTCGGGAGGCGAGGTTCTTCCGTGAAGCTGCGTTCTGTTGTGACGCCGAACTCAAGAAGACGTGTTACGACAGCGAAAGTTTCGCGCGGAGGCGGTTCTGTCTTTTTCCCAAGTTGTGGGACAACTTATCACTGAAATCTTTTGTTCGTCTTTCGCAGACCTGCCATGCGTCAAAGAAAATTTGACAGAATGAGCACTCGCTCTTTACTTTTGGTCTTCGCTCGCTCTTCCCTGAGTACTTTAGACGCTTTCGTGCTTTGATGTCAAACTATCGGTAGCCTCGCTTTCCTGTCAACTCCGCACAAACTTCCTTCTGCTGACGCTGAGGCCGTCACTTCTTAAAATCCTGTACGGCCTGATAGTCTTAGGCGTTGTGCCTTTTGTGCATGCGTTCTATTATTTGGGAAGCGGCTTAACGGGCCAAATCTCGTCTGACGATGTGATAGCCTCGACTTAGAAATTTGACCTCCTTCGCTCTTCGCGCACTGGACCTGCATCGCCCTGTTCGTTTCAGTTACACATGAGTCGCTGTGGAAAGATTGAAGCAACGAGTTACTGTTATCATTCATTTATCGATGTTATACTACACAAAAAAGAGAAGGAAGAACCCGCTAATACCCTTTAAATAATGAATGAAACAATGACAAAGAAACTAATAAATATAACGCTGGAACGGAACCTTCGCTCGACGGCTGTCCGTGCCATGCACCAAATGAATAATATGTGCGCCTTGTAGTCCTCATCCATTGATGCAAGAGCCATCCACGTACTCACTGCGTGGCATGGCCAAGCACAGGCTTCCGTTCAAGTTCCGTCCACACTACACAGGATAGGCCTTTCACCTCATGCATAACTTATCACATACGCTGTCTATAGTAGATATATGGTCGCCTACTGCTATGGGCTACTTGCTGACCGTGCTTCAAGTAATTTTTGAATTTCAGAAGGGGCGCTTCACCAAACTTTCTAGTTTTTTTTTCTTTTTCGTTAAAGCGCTCTTCTTTTCCCGGCGTATATTGAGCACGCCTCCCTTTTGGTTTACACGTGTGCGGCGAGCGATTGCGGCGCTCATGACAACAGTGCAAAACTCCTGGCTGTACGCTAGTTCATACCTCTGCCTTTTCGCTTCCCGTATTGTTCCAGTGGTCACTGCGGTGTGTGTATAGCTCTCTTGCAATGCTCTAGCTGTGTTTTCGCGCAGATGTCTCATTGAGTGATATAGTAGCACGGAGCAATTACTTGAAAGACTTGCGCACCTTGACGACTCTTGGTATAGGTCCTATAATACGTTCAAACAATTTAGCTGCATTAGGCTTTTGTTCTGTGTATAAATTTCATCTGTTCATAATATTTGTTTTCTTGTCGATGAAGCTTCATTAACTGTGAACTACTACTGCGACAGCAACTATACAGACGCTCCAAGCAAACTTTTTCCATCGTGGTTGCCGTCGGCGAGTGGTTTCGTATATATTAAGGTATATGTATGCAATGGTGCCATGCCATGCTTTATGATATGCGCTACAAGCGGGCTATATTGCCGCACCATTCTATCACTGAAACTGCCCATACACTGTCTTAAATTCTTGACAAACTTATTTCTCGAAATTTCGAGAAGAGCAGCCCACAAGCAAATGTCACGAAACAGACATTGCTGCCTTTCACATGCCTTTTATGTTCAATCTTCTCAGGCTTAAATAACGGAGCTCAAACCTGAAAATGGTGTAATTTTATTGGCGCGGTTGTGCACTAACCCTGAGATCGGCCCAGGAAAGAGATATGAAACATACCAGAAACGGAAAAGTGGGGGTGACGTCGGTAAGGAAGACGTTTGCTTTAATTAATAAACATAAATGAAATTGTACGATGTCAGGATTCAGAGGAACCCTTGCTCAACAGCTCGTTTTTACTTAGCTTACGCTTACTTCAATTCATACGGCCCCTACCGCTACGAGTATTACACTTAGTGTTATACTCCAACATGTTGCAACCGCATTCATCACTTCGCCTTTACGGCGCAACTGTGATAATTTCTTTATTTATGCAAAATAAAAAGCCATCGAATTTAATGGTTAGTCAGCTTGCTCAGCAGCCACCACTAACTTTGTTGCTGAATGTATTTTATTCCTTCATTTCTTTTTCAGCCCTGCTTTCGCTGTTGCTTGCACCGCAGCCTTTCACTGCATGTAAACGGGTACAAAACGTGCATGGTAATTTCACTTTCTGCGGACTTTTCAACGAAATGCCCGCTAAAGTAAAGTGCACTTAAAGAACCGCTTGCATGCTCGGCAAACAAATGAGAGGCAGCTCATTTTACCAAACTTCCTTCTCCTTACCTGCCCTCTGTGAAGAACTTGATAAAAAAAATAGAAATATTCGCATTTTAAGCTCCTTTTATTCTCTATTAACGATAGTGAAGGACTCACTCACACGAAGAGCAATTGTTCCAGGAAACCAGGCTGAATACGCCTCATAAAGCGAGGACCGCGTAATTGTGGCGCAGTAATTTATTATGTTGGGTTACATAAACAACGGGCAAACTTCTTCATACTGGTGAAAACTGAAACTTGCATTTTCTATCATCTCATGGCCTTCTTTATTCTATCGTTTTCAACTTTCATTCTTTATTTTCTTTCGTAGCCATTGTTGTCTGCGGGCCGGCCTCTTATTCTTTTACACAGGCATGTATGAGTCCCTTGTTTCTCATTATCGCTTATCGTTCAATGTTCAGGCATTACTTGACGTCGCTGATGCAAACGTGTTCCTTTCTTTAATGCTCTCTCCGGGGTTTAAAGCCTTTCGCATGTTTAAGAGCAATTTCTGTATCGTTCCCACCCTTCTGAAATTATAAAAAGGGGTTTACATTTAAGGTGGTAATAATGAGTGCCTCTCGGTATTTTTATCTTTAAAGACTGTTTCTCATTAAAATTATTGCAACGGTGACTAGAAAACGAAAAGGGGGAAGGATATTACGTGTTTAGTAATGTTTCTTTAGTTCATAAAACTGAAAAAGCTTCGCTTTGTTTACAAAAATGCTGCCAATATAGTTACATCGAAATCTTCGTTACGTCATGCACGTTCTTTAGAAGAGAATATGATTCAACCGGCGTATTCTTGTGACAGCGTATGTGGAATTGAGAAAACTGTAGAAATGATGGGATCCATGTTGCTGTGTACAGCAGATGTGTTATAGTAAATAGGTCAAAAGCGTTCATTCGTTCGCGATGCTTCAGTTCAGGGAGGACGCGACAGCGCCTATAAAATTATCACCACCATCATCCTATTTATGTTCACTGCAGGACGAAGGCCTCTCTAACCGATCTTCAATGACCTCTGTCTTGCGCCAGCTGATCTTAACTTCGATCTGCAAATATATGGAATGGCTCCTGGTCGTTAAAGGAGAGCGTAAGGATACACGCACACAACATAGACAAAACGAATGACACAGAGACAGACTATCAACTGAAATGTCGCACAAAAGAAAGATTACGCAAAAACTGATATTCGACTTGGGATTGAATGATCAATCATGATGCCGTGCTTCTAATTGGAGTAGTTTAAATGGATGCTAAAATGAAATAACAAAATATTGTGGACTGATCAAACGTATATATCTCAGAAACCCTGTTTTCGTTACGTTCGCGGTAATAGGATGATTATTAGGAGGTACAATTAAGGAAAACTTCAACTTTGACAAACTTCAGAGCTACACCAAGCGCCGTTACATCAGTGTGACGTCATGAATTTCAAAGTATTTCTTACTATTTAGGCTATTGTGACTCGGTGAAAGTTCTTGAAACTTTTTTTTTTGCCAAAAATGTGTTCCATTTAAAACCATGGTGCTTTTCCAACTTCGAAAGGACATCGAGGTAGCAGAAGACTTCTGTCGGAGGATTGCAGGCCAATCAACGCATGCGAGCTCCCTTGGTACTGAAGGCAACATGCCACACTGTCTGCCTTTCACTGCCGCAGTGCTCGATGCGGCTGCTGGGGAGCTCGGTTGGACAGAGCAAGGAACACACGTTTTGACAGTTTGAGAACGGAGAGTCGACTGGCTTTATTCAAAAGTAAAAGCAGGTTTGCCGAGTGAGTGTGGTGGTGCACCAGTTGGGGCAACCACCTCGGTTCTAAGCAAGAGCAGAGGGCAATGACCTCCATGGCGAGGCACGGCGAGGTAAACTGGATTTCCGGAACAAAGGGCAATGACACCCACGGCGAAGCACGGCGAAGTGATGGACAGTCGCTACAAGCTCCCCCCCAACCCCATCCCTCTAGAGTGCCGGAGGCTTAGGTGTGAATGGCGGAAGGAATGAAGAGGCTAGTTTCACGCAGTCGCACGACACGGTCTCTTCTTTGCCGCGTACGTCAATCTTCAAGCTTTTCTCTGAACGCGAAACCACACGAAAGGGGCCTTCATAGGAATGAGTCAATAGTCGCTTGATAGAGTCGCACCGCAGAAAGACGTGCGTAGTTATGTCCATTGTGGGGAAGCTATGCACAGGCTGCGCGAGGGCGATACGTGGGTGCGTAGGTCGAAGCTGGTCGAGATAGTAATGTAGCTTCTCTGAGTGCTGCGCGGCCGCTGACGGAGTGTCTTGCTTGCGGCCGAGAAACTGTCCTGGAACGCGGATTACTGACCCATAGAGCATCTCGGCTTCGCTGACTGCGAGGCCATCCTTGATTGTTGTTCGCGGCCGCAGTAGTACTCGGGGTAGCCTTTCCTCGCAGTGCTGTCTGTCGAGCGTGGCGGTCAATGACTTCTTCAGTTGTCGGTGGAGAAGCTCGACCATGCGCGCCGAGCACTCTGGTCAGGGCAGAAAAAAAAGCGAGTATTCGATTTGTTGGCCTCGGTTAGTAGTTATTCGCAAAGGGCAACCGTACCGTGACACCCACGTACAATAAGTGCTTTCGCCACTGTTTCGGCGGTGATGTCTTGTGGAGGCGTCGCCTCAGACCACCTTGAGAACCGGTCGACACAAGTGAGCAGATACCTGAAATCTTGGCAGGGCGGAAGAGGCTCAACGAAGTCTAAATGCACGTGATCTAAACGGCTCTCTGTTGGTCGAAACGGCTGCACCACTGAAAGTGTGGGCCAGGTCACTTTCACGGCGTGACAGGCTTGGCAGCTTCTTGCCCAGCTTCGAACGTCTTTGTTAATCTCTGGCCAGACGAGGCAGTCTGTTATAAGCCCTTGTGTTGCTCTGGTGCCGAGATGGCTTAGCCCGTGCAGTGAATTGAATATTAACCAGCGAAAGTGATGGGCCACGAACGGGCGAGGAGCCGCCTGTGATGTGCGGCACGTGATCAATGCTGTTGTGTAGGAAAGCGGCACCTCCGTAAGCTATAACGACGAGCCTTTTTCCCGCACTTGGCGCAGCTCGAGGTCATTTTGCTAGGCAGAGGCTAGAGCTTCCTTCAAAATCCACAGGGCCAGCAGGCACAGTGCCGATCTGCGACAGTGCGTCAGCTGCCTGACTTTCGACCCCAGAGATATGGCCAATGTCCGCAGAAAATTCGGACATAAAGGGAAGTTGCCGAAGTTCCCGTTCTCATTACGAGAAACTTTTCTTGAAAACGAAGGTTAACGGCTTGTGGTCGGTCAGAATGGGAAAACTACCGCTTTCAAGAAAGAAAAAAAATGGAAATGCTTGACAGCGCAATAGTTGCGGTTTTTGAGGGCGACAGGATTGGACAGGCGGCTGTAGCCTGAACAGATGATAGTGCGGCAAGTGTCACTGTGCTGTGCGATGACAGTATTCGGTGCCAGTGACCGATGGTGACTGTGTGTCTAGGCTCCTTCTTTTCCTTATCTCTACTTTGTTACCACTTTACCTCCCCCTCCCCTCTCTCCCCAGTGTAGGGTAGCCAACCGGATCTTTTTCTCTGGTTAACCTCCCTGCCTTTCCCCTTTCCTCTCTCTCTCTCTCTTTTTTTCTGTGGGTTTGAGGCACTTTGTGAAGAAGCCCAACGGCCTCCAGTTTATGCCATCGTGTTGCGGCAGTACTGCACCCACTGCCGTGGTCGACGTGTCTACCATAAGGCGAATTGGTGCGTCGGACAATAGATGAATCAGCAACACTGCAGTAGCCAACCACGTTTTGCCTTCCTGGAAGCAGTGTTCGTGCTCTGAGGAGCAGCGGAAGGTAGGTGTTTCTTTGGAGTCGCGACGCAGCATGTCGGTAAGCGGCTTAAGAGCACCTGTGAAAATTTTTGAGCCCCAGAAACTCGGCAACTTCCGGATGGTGGCTGGAGAGGGGAAGTCCTTGATTGCTCGCACCCGTGATTCGAGTGGCTTGAGGAGAAATGCAATGACCGAGAAAATCCAGGGCTTAAACTCCGGAAATGCATTTCTGGAACTTTAGGACCAGGCCTTGTTTATTCAGTCGCTCAAATAGGAGGCGAAAGTGCTCTGCGCCCTTCACCTGTGTGACTTGCAACGAGTATGTCGTCAAGGTAGACGACAATTACCTCATTACAGGTAATTACGACAGTTACCGCACGTAACCTCGTCCATGAGGTATCATTCAATTTACACTAATAAACAATTTGTAAGTTGCGTCACTTGTTTTCTTTCGTGAGTCTCTTTTGCGTGTGGGAACGAGGTGGGGGAAAAGATGAAGGGAGGTTTCGTGTCCTCTTTACTATTACATCGACGCACGTCTCAATACGCTGCAGTAACCCCTTAAGGCGAGTTTGCAGCAGCATGTAAAGGTAGCAATGAAACGACAATACTTTCCTAAGCTTTTCACACATTACATAAACATGTTTGAAAACTGGCAAGCATTTTTATGTCAATTTTAGGATGTTGCATTTAGAAGGCGTGAAACGAATTTTGCAAAACTGATTGAGCGTTTTCTCGTTTGTGCTTCAAACATATTAATAACATTATCACTGGTGTTAAGCAAACTGTTAGCGATGGCAAAAAACCGTTCAGCTTTTTTCAGCAAATGTGCTGCAAACTGTGAAAGACGATAGACACGATTGCCTTCAATATGAATAGCTTCTACAATGGCTATTCATATCCAAGGCAATCGTGTCTATCGTCTTTCAATATGAATAGCTTCTACAATGGCTAGTAGAGTCGCACTGCTGTCTCGCTGTCTAGCGTTTTTGAATTTTTTCGACGTTTTGTCAAATAGATTTGTCGAAGACGTCGGACGCCTCGCCAAGGTACTTTCCCTACCGGAGGCCGGGGGTGCCTTCTCCTTCCGTCGCTTTGATAGGAGCCTGCAGAAGAGCCCGATCTGGTAGCGGTGCGAGCTCCGTCATGACTACGCCTGACCTGACACCGGGCCAGAGGCCACCGACTGACCCTGAGAGCAACCGTGACTGTAAGCGATACAAGGCTGCAGAAACAGACGACGAGTCTACGCTTATTGCCGATTGTGACATAGCTGACATCACAGATCAGGACGATGAAGGCTTCAGGCTTGTGCGGCACCGCAAGAGGACCGTCGGAATCCCAGTGATTGTTACGCCTGCCACAGAAGGAGCCGACCTGAAAAAAGTAAATCCCATTGTTCTGTCTACGGAAATTGAAAAAATTCTTGGCGCATCGCCAGTTAGGAGCCGCTTTACTGCTCAAGGAGCCCTGCTTCTAGATGTACAGACAGAAGAGCATGTGAATTCCCTTCTCAGCTGCAAGTCAATCTCAGGGACTGCAATCTCAGCACGAGTGCCCAATTCGTACCTGCAAAACACGTGCATTATTAGAGGAGTACCGAAGTGGTACACTGACGAGGAACTGTTGCTATACCTAAAACCACAAGGAGTTTACCATGCAAGGAGAGTCACGCGACGCGTCCAAATTTCCGAAACCGATTGGGAGTCCAGGCGAACCAGCTCCGTGGTTCTTACGTTCGCTCCAAATACAGACCGTCCAGAGAAGATCAACTTGGGCTTCACAAGACACGAGACCATTGACTACGTTGAGACACCACCTCGGTGCTTCAAGTGTCAGCGCTATGGACATGTGGCCAAGCACTGCCGTGGTGAGCAGCGGTGTAAGAGATGTGGAGGACCCCACGATTTCAAAACATGCGCGTGCAGAGAGAAATTTCTATGTGCAAACTGTAGTGGTGGTCATCCAGCTAGTTATAGCAAGTGTCCTATGCGGGCAGCGGCAATAAAGCGTAAGAAAACATTTATCTTGGGGCCAACAGGAAACGATGAGAAAAATACGACGAGGAAAAAGACAGAAAGTCAAAGAGACCCACACGAAATGAGATGGAGCTCAAAGAGTGAAACTGATTTTCCAAGCCTGAAGCCTTCTCCAGGAATCCAGGACACAGTGGTGCCATCGCGCAGTGGACCGGCTAAAACAGTGAAATCAATGAACAGAGGCCCCGTAGACGAGAAGACTGCTGAACAACCGGAACAGCGAAGTTATGTGTCTGTACTGCAGCGACCCCAATCGCGTTGCGATGAAAACACACCACAGGAGGACTGTCAGCAGGTGCTACGTGCTCTCTTCAAGGCCTTGCGATCACACATAGAGAAGATGCCGGCGAGCTCGATAAAGGAGATGCTCGAAGTAGTCCTGGCTCTCGAGTCAGTGATTCTCAGCTCCGCCTCTTTTTAAAGCACCTGTCAATATGGATGCGGTCAGGACACAATGTTCACCATCTCGTCCACAGGTGCCACTTATTATGCAATGGAACTGTGCGGGTCTTGCGTGCCATTTACCTGAACTGTCGCTTTTCTTGCGTAACATGCCTGTGCCGATATTGGCCCTGTCCGAGGCTGGTCTTCGAAGTTCCAGATAAATTGCTGGTTATGTCGCACATGGAAACCAAAGTATTCCGACATTTCCGAACGGAAGCGCCAAGCTATATGTGAGACGTGAAATCCCACATTACGTTCTCCCAGTGCAAGACCTTTGCAGCAGTGCTTTGGAAGTCACTGCTGTACAAGTGCGGCTGGGAAACCGAAGCCTCAGCGTGGCCTCCGTGTATGTGAGCTCTCGCCTGAAGGTCTCGACGCGAGAAATTATAAGAGACCTCTGCAGCCACTGCCCAGCTCCTAGGATTATATGCGGCGACTTCAACGCGCACCATACTCTCTGGGGCGACAAGGCGACTGATGCACGTGGAAAGCAAATTGTTAGTGCTTTAAACACCGAGGGACTATGCGTGGCAAATGACAAACAGCCAACGTTTTTTCGACCACCGGCCACTTACAGTGTCATTGACTTGACGTTGCACTCAACGGACATCCTCGCATCGTCAACGACTAGTAAAGATAGAATGGGCAGTGATCATTTTCCTGTCTTCGTTAACATTGCTGGATATAGAACCAACGGCCGAAGATCCTGTCCGGTGACGCATTGGGATACGTACAGGGACGGCCTAAGCGAATCATCTGGAGACCTGTTCGCGGACATGCTACGTAGCAAGAGATTGGCTACCGCTGAGCTGAAGCTACCCGACCACTTCCCCGCTCCGGATCTAAAGCTCAAAAATCTATGCACTGCCCGTAGAAGAGCGGAACGGAGGCTGATGAGGACGAAGGGCGACCCACCAATGAAGACTATATTCAACAGGATTAACGCAGTAATTCGACGTTATACAAGGAAACTGAGAAGAGATCAATGGGCATCATTTTGTGCAAGCCTATCGGTCTTCGCACCAGTTCCACGGATATGGTGGGTCGTTAATAACCTTGCTGGAAACTTTCGACCAAACAAGCCATTTGAAGCCCTAGCATTGAAGTTATGCAAGACACTCACTTGTCTTGCGAATGCCTTCGCTGAAATATACTCTTCCGGAAGGTCAGCTGGCACAACCAACCCGCCCCCGCTGCTATCGTCGTCTCTAATGGATGCTCCTTTCACACTCAGAGAGCTGGAACTAGCTATGAGCAGCCTCCGACGTCGCTGTGCGGTGGGACCTGACCTTATCAGTAATCAGATGCTGACTAACCTACCGGTTGAGAGACGGCGTGATTTGCTGGCATTTTTTAACCAAGTCTGGGCCAGTGGGGCTATCCCACATTTATGGAAGGTAGCATGGGTGGTACCGGTTCCGAAGCCTGGAAAGAACCCTGCAGCTCTGGACTCATACAGACCGGTATCACTGACCTCATGTGCAGCGAAGCTAATGGAGAAGATGGCGTGCACAAGACTCACTTGGTATGTCGAGCAGGGTCGAAAGCTACCATCGTGCATGACTAGGTTTCGGCAGCGTCTAAGCGCTCAAGACAATGTGCTGGACCTGCTAAGCCACATAGAACATTACAGTGCGGATGGCCTGTCGACACTTGCTGTTTTCATGGATGTTTCTAAGGCTTACGACTACGTGTCTCAAAGAGCCATCATCAGCCAGTTGCAAGTTATAGGCGTCACGGGTCATCTCTTGCACTTCATACATACGTTCCTCAATGATCGTCGCATCAGAGTTCGTCTTGGCGACACATTGAGCGATGAAATACGTATATTTCGCGGTGTGCCACAGGGGAGTGTTTTATCTCCCTTATTATTTAACATTACCATGAGTACCCTCCCAAGAGTACTAAACCATCGAACACCAGTGAAGATATCTATATATGCCGATGATATCTGCATATGGGTCTCCGGCTACCAGCATCGCCGCCTCGCACGAATAGCCCAGGGAGCAGTAAAAGCCATTCAGGGCCACTTGGCAACGATTGGATTATCGCTATCAGCAGAGAAATCATCATTCGTACTATTTCCTGGAGTGAAAAGAAAATCTACACGCTTGACGCTGAATTTGGACGGATACCAGATTCGACAAGTCACCAACGTCCGATTTCTGGGCGTTACCTTAGACCACAGGCTACTCTGGCGCCGCGGCGTTGACCACGTTGTGGCGTCATCGTCACCCAGGCTACATGTGCTCAAGCGAGTCGCTGGCATACGCTGGGGCAACCACCCGACGTCGATGCTACGACTACATACAGCGTTGGTTACCAGTCGAATCCTGTATCAGCTACCTCGGATGTCACCCTCAGACAGCCAATTCGAGCGCTTAGAAGCCATCCGCAGAAAAGGTATCCGACATTGCCTTGGAGTCCCTCAGCCAGCGTCAAACAAGAAAGTGCTCTACGAAGCTGAGTCACGCCCTCTACGACTCCAGGCTTCCCAGGCTCTGATGATCCAGCTCCTACGATTGAGTGAGTCTACGCCCGGTAGAGCCCTCTTACGACGTATAGGTAACAGGCCGCGCTCACATTTTTATGCAGCATTGAACACGCTTCGCGTATTAGGATTGCGCTGCTCGAGACAGAGGGAAAGGATAGAACCACCCTGGACATTCGAGGACATCACATGCAACTTAAGTGTACCACGATTGCAATCAAAGAGCTGCATTCCATCTGCAGAAGCGAAGTCATTAGTCCTGGAACACCTGAACACGATTTACCCGAATCACCTACAAGTATACACAGATGGCTCTGTCAAGGCAGACGAAGACCGCTGTGCAGCTGCAGTCTATATTCCCTCTCTAAGATATACGTGGTCTGGCCGTCTGGACTGTATAGCCTCGTCGACAGTTGCGGAAGGCGTAGCAATAGCTTCTGCGCTGCGCAAACTAAAGACATTGCCTCCGCAGAATGTGGTTGTCCTTACGGACTCGAAGGCCGAATTACAACAAATACACCGTGGTTTGCCATCCCTCAAGTTCCCACGCAAATCACTAGCCATCGTGAAAGAACTCAATAACAAAGGCTTCACAGTAAAGTTTCAGTGGATTCCTTCCCACATTGGCATCTCAGGAAACGAAAAAGCTGATGCGCTTGCATACGCAGCACTCTATCAACCTCCCAAAATCAAGGCTCCAAAGAGTAATCAAGTGCAAAAATCTGACATTCGAAATCACTTTGCGTCGCTTTGGGTTCCACCGCATCTGCCCTGCGTAACCAAGAGATTGCACCGAGAGGAAGCCACACTTCTATATCGAATAAGGACAGGATCTGCTAATACACCGGCCTGGTTATTTAAAACGGGGCGAATCAATTCTCCGAACTGTACGGCATGCAACGAGACAGGAGACGTTGAGCACTTTTTGTGGTCCTGCCAGCAATTCCAAGATGAAAGAGACACTCTCCTGAAAATTCTGCAAAACAAGGACCTTCCGCATGCGCGCCTGCAAGACCTTATATTTCCCGAGGGATCAGTTATAGCCCGCAAAGAAACTTCACGTCTCCTCATCGATTTCTTAAGAGACCGGTTTGATGGACATATGGTGAAATCCTTCAGCGGTATTGTGCGAGACGCTCGGGCGGAGCAATTGCCGGCCTTGTTCGCCAGGCTAAACCCGCCTGTTGCTACAATTCACCACCACCACCACCACCACCACCACCACCACAATGGCTAGTATTGTAGATCGACGTTTTCCACGTCTTCAAAGCCATTGGCCGCTGAATAGACAGACAGGGAAAACCACACAGGTGCACAGCTGCCAATTTACAAAACTGATGATCCGAAATTTTGGCGAACTTGAGTAACTAACATTTGCTTTCTATCTAATCTCCAGCCTCTAAAAGTTGTTAGTTCCTTCTTTACCAAATACCCCTTTTCCGTGAAAACCAGCTACCTTTCCAAATTTGTCAAAACTGCGCGTTCTTTACTCTATTTTCTCCGCACCGCCTTCTGCTCATCCTTACCCTGCAACCTAACGAGGACGGCGAGGTTTAGTTGGGACGCAAGAATGCGGAACCGCTTCAGCCGCCTTCCTTTTGAATTCCCTCCTCTATCAGCGGCGAAGTAACCGCTTAAGCTATGCCGGCGAGTTGCAGCGATGTCTTCTCGGCTAAACGAAATTAGCGGACCGCCAGAAAGCCCAGCTTGCCAGAAACTGGCCTCAAATAGGAAAGTTTCCCCTTTTGTTCCGCCCGTACCCTGTACTTCGTTCATGGACTGGCATTCACTTTCTTGTTTCTTTCTCTGATTTCTATCTCCCTTTCTGGCTATCTTCGCAGAGTTCTCATTCTTCACAGATCACGTGTGAAGAGTTCCAGAAGCCGTTGCCGGGGCCCCTCGGTACGCGTGCGAGGCCTCGACGACGTTCTCTCTGCCAAGGCGGCCTGTGTAGCGTCAGTGTAGCTGTTTTGAGGCCTCACGCAGCAAGTTAGCACAAAGTAACGAAGCCTAATGGAGGACGTGCATGAAACAAGAAAGCCGGACGGCGAACGCGTACAGCGCACTGCACCTCGGTTCCAGATGCTTCCAGTTCCCCGGTAACGGTTTCTGCGCATCATTAAGACGAGAATCGAAAGCCAGCAGCGTCTTGTTTTTTTTTTTTTACCTTCCAGCGCGCCTATGTACCAGCCTGCGACTTCTTTCTTACTCGTGCTCGCCCGAATGCAAGTGACTCGCAATGGCCGCCTTGCATGATTGATGCATATCTTAGAAGGAAACATTAAGGAACGTCGCATAAGACAGACAAGAGCAGTTTCTTTCTTTTTTTATAGAAAGGTTAACAGGTTACCTGCGTGGCAGGTAACTTGTAACTCGGCGAAATAATTACCGGTGAAAGCAATAATGTTTTAATAATCTACTAAAGTCATTTCTTTGGTGGCGTTCTTGGTTGTCCTAATTTGTTAAACGCTGTTGCCTTTCTTGATAGTTATACTGTCGGCGTGAGATGTATACCTAAATATTTATGACGTAAAGCGATAACTCGATACGTGGTACGCATATCATCATCAAGTGTTCAGCATGCATGAAATAGGCGGGACTTCTAGACTGAAAAAGCTGGTAAGGCAAAAATTTTCGGAAATGAAACTGCATAGAAATGCCAAATGAAAGATCTCTGTACATAATGCGCCATCGAAATGTGTCACTTTTCCGAGTGCACACTGAAAGATCTTTTAAGGGCACAATTTCCTTCCTAATTCAAGTGCACTGTATCATGAGTAAACGTTTTCCAAAATGATGAGTAATTTTTTGTATAATTATTATTATTATTCATGTAAACATATATGATTACGGCACCGAGAGAAAGAAGCGGGCCAGTGTAAGTTTACATGAGCAACTGTTTTGCTCTGTCCTGATTCCTTATCAATGTGTTTTGGACAACTCACGAATGAGAATTAGCATGTTGGAGCGTTCCAGCACTCACCCATTTCTGCAGCTCTCACAAGAAAGCTTCTCTCCCAATTTCTTTTTATTTCTTAGACAATTAAGGAAGCCGTCGCATTTCCCAGTGTAGGAAATTCGAACATTATGGAGTCCTGATGGTCTTCCTTTCTATTGAAGCATGTTTCGCGAAGTACTTGCAATAATTAAACAAAATCAGAGTAGTATTCTGTGCGAATGGTGAGCCACAGGTAAATCAAAATTTACAGGAATGTATTGCAGGCAACTATGGCAATGGTGTTTACACTATGTTGTACACAGGAATGTGCTGCTACCGTGGTTTCCCAACAGCAGCTTTGTTTCTCATCTGTCACTTTAGCGTACGTGAGTGTACTATTTATTACATGCCCTGAGTGGACTAACAAGCAGACTGGTCAGTTCAGTTCAGTTCGCAACTGCACTCGCGAAGGCATCGTAATCACCTGCTACGATAACCTGCATAGTGCTATTCGCAATACACTCTTCTTGAGCGTATGTTCAGGTAAATAGATGAAATTTTGCCCAACTGCGAGGAATTCGTCTAGTTTTTTTTTTTCGTGCTGCGTTTAGCTCTCTGTGCCCTGTTCCTTCATTTTCTTTTTTTTTTTGCTTGTTTCTAAAGTTTACCTTCATTTCGTGCATTTCTCCAGAAATGGTGCTGCTCATTAGTCTTCTGTTACTTTTTTAACGCAGCACAACGACCTACAGTGCCACGCACACGCATTTGCACACGAACGCACCCGCAGTGCTAAGCAGAGAACTGCGAATAAAATCTCTAAGGGTCTCCACCCGACATCTATTCATTCGCACCACACATTTCTGGCTTCCACACTCCAACTAAGTATACAAGAGAAGCCATGCAAAGTGCGCTGCGGAAATATCCAGCAACCTTATCTTCCCTATTTGACAACGGCGGCCCCTCAGCGTTAGGAAAATGGCAAAACTATAGGGAGCACGTTAGTGCACAGAATAAAAAAGAAAAAGAAAGCCGCGTTATTCACTTGCATATGTGCGCGCCCATATTCCGTGCGGAAAATTGCCTGTCTTTCTTTGTTTTTCTTTTTGTTTATTGTTTTTTTTTTTTGTACCAGTACCCATCGTTCGCACTGAAGTAGCCGGCAACCCCTTTCGGTCGGCCTTCCCCGCCATGAGTAACAACGCAGAGCGCAGCGCTTAAGCAGAAGTTTACATCGACGCTGATTTTTTTTTTCTTTTTTTGTCTTCACTTCAAGTGGGCGCATAGGTTGCGACCTCACTAGTCCGCGCTGCCACCAGCGGAGACGTGAGCGCACTCCGTTAGCCTAATGAACCGTCTCCTCCATACATTGCTCAATGGACGGAGTATAATGCCGAGGCCTTGGACGCCGAAACGTTTCCTACGCGTAATTGGCGGCGCTTGATTGATGAGGCTGTCGTCGGCAGAAAGGAGCGACGCCCGCTTTGGCGCTTACAGCACACTAGTCCAGAAACTGCACACGAATATCGTGCCCACTCCACCCCTCCCGTCACCGTTGCCTCAGGCCGCCGCGACTTGAGCCATGAATGCTCCACTTTGCCTAAAACGTGTAGTGAACGAAGTTCCAAGCGAGCGAGCTCTTCGCGGTGATTGCAATGCCGAGGGTTCAGTCGGAACTCGTTTCGCGCTTGACGAGACCACGCCGGTCGGTAAAGTATTTAGGCTAGCCGCATAGCCTCCGTTATAGGATAGCATAGGAATAAACGTTATTTGTCCAACGTTGACAAATAGGTTTCAGTAACCGGTTGCCCTGACCGCCGGGCGCATGGTATTTTGGGAACAGTGCGTGGTAGCTATATGAAAGTTATGCTATACGCGTATACATCAGCGAAAGACAATGCGTAAAAAATGCAACAGCGGAGCTATACAGCACGTATAATCTCGTTACGTCGCCGAAACGCGACTGGCGTAAAGAAAAGGCCGTGGGTATTTGCCCAATCCTGCGTGATGTCTACGCTTTCAAAACTCCATGAGCACTGAAAAGCGGAAAGCGTATCCTGTCTTTTTTTTTCCTCGGAAGCAACGCCAGAAACCAGATGCCCAATTGTGTGGACAGGCGATCAAAACAAAGAATCCGTAGACAATCTTTTCTTCAGTTCGCTTCCTGAAGTAAGCAATATGTCAGCGATTCTCTGGGAAACTTCTGTGAATCGATTAGCCTACCAGCATTGTACCAAGAAATTTGTTCTTGGTCAAGTAGAATAAAATTAGTCCATCTCCCTGCACTATTATTTGAACTTCTCTTGCAGCTTAATGAGCTTTCAAATACGAGCGACTATATGTATACTATTAACTGAATTTTCCACACCTAAAAGCAAGAAAATTGTTATCCACCGATGTGTAGTGTTAAGATACATAGGAAACTTATACAAGTTTTTCAGACAGCTTCGCAGCTGGAGAAAAAATTGTCCTGATAAGACGGAATCGAAACGTTAACCAATGTTTCCAGAACCGTATTTCTACCAATTTAGCTAACCATGGGGGCTAGGAAATTGCCAACGTGAGGCCAAATAATTCAGCAAGTGGAATCACGAGGTAACTGAATGCTGGCGCTTGTTCCAGGTCTGATTCCCGGACCAGGACAAAGTTTTTTTGAACTCTGCAGTAATACTGAAAGACCCGTACGGGCTGCTTTTGCAGCTTCGTGCAACATATAGATGGTTGATAATTTATTTCCTTTCATGAATATTCCTCTATCTTGCTGATTTCCACAGAACTGATGGGGTCATATTCACATTTGATGCCTTTATGCGCTACATTATTACGACACGTCTAGTCGTTAGTCTCGATGGCTCAAGCGCTTTAATATGCTTTTAATACCACTAGTAAACCAAACATATTGTTCTTTCTTTCTTTCTCTCTTTCTTCCTTTCTTTCTTTCTTTCTTTCTTTCTTTCTTTCTTTCTTTCTTTCTTATTGGTCTGTTTTCCGTCCTCGATCCTTCCAGTATCGCGCGAGTGAAATTTTATTGTCCCTTGTATCTGCGTTCGTGAGCTCCTTTTCGAAATTTCTTTATCTGGAGTATTGATCGAACTCGACATGTTTTTAGCACGTTTGATTAGCGCCTCCTCAGAGTCCATTTTGTGTGCTTTCCCCGTTTCCTTTACGTTCGCCGCTGGGTCGATCAATAGAATCGACCTCCGGCGTGGTTCGTGCCCACGACAGCTCCGCAAACCCTCTCGCCTTCCGAAGCGCGCTCTGGTGGTTCCGGGAGCCCAATGGCCGCCCACCATTTCTACAAACGATGTAGCCTTGACCCAGGATCCTAAAGTTCTTTCACCACCCTACTGCCTTTTTTTTTTGTCTCTCTTTCTCTCTCTTCTGGCTTAACCAGTTCTACTTCCCGCATTCCCACTTCAGACCCGGCCTCGCTAATGATAAAGCGACAATAATCCCTGTTCTCCAAACAAGTAAGTGTCGTTGTTTTTCCAATTTTACTTTCATATACGCTTTCCGCGTCTTTTATGTTAATATAGTTAATACCAGTTGCTATCACTGCTCTCATTGGCGAAGTCATAAATTGAAAGAAGGTTGCACTATGAACTGGACACTCATTTATGTGATGCATGACATATAAAGAGAGCCTCTCTCCGCGTTCTCCTTAGTTTCATTTTTTCGCCTCTGCAGCGACCTTATTGACGTTAGCGGAGTAATCGACACTGTGGAGACGTTCTCTTTAAAAGCGCAGAGTCAGGGAGAGAGTCACTTGTTCAAAGCACAAGCCCCAGTGGAGTTGTCAAGACCAGTGAGCGCCAGTCGGCAGCGATGATGTTAATGACATGCACTGAAGGTGTCACGTAATTAGCATGTACTCTTTACAGAGACCCTGTTTCCCCATAACCGGTGGTGCTATTTGTTTTTAACGTATTTGAATCCCTCAGAACACGCTAAAGCTGATGCCCTTGCAAGAACCAACGGTGGGTATAGCATATCTCACTCTCTCCTAAGGACATAAGGAAGCTAGCACGTGATTTGACATTACAGAAGTGGAACGCATAATTTCCCTCACCATCGTTTACACCCACTCGACCCTTCTATCCAGGTGCCCCTGTAGCTTGGTTTTCCTGGAAATGAAGGAAAACTACATTGTCGCGTTTATGCGCGTCGGTGTTGCGTTCGTCATTAAATAGTCATTCTTGATAGGAATTACCGATATCGCCGAAAGCCATTCCTGTGGTGGACAGGAAGGTTTAGAACACTCGGCATGCCACTGCCTGTCCTTAGAAATTGAAAACCGCACCTTCCATGGGGCTCTAAATCAGCTAAATCGAAAACCTTTCTCGTTGAACTAGATCTTGGCACTCGTGGTCTTGAATATCACAGCTTCGGAAGGCCACAAATGCACTTCTGCGAGCATCACCGTCATGTGTCACTGCGCTAAGAATTTCCATTGCGTCAGCAACAGCCATGTTCATCAATTCTTGAGCTTCTCACCTTTTCGTATTCTTTTCCTCCCCTATTCCTCTCCCCTAGTGAGAGTAGCTAATCACCAATCGGGCTCAGTCCTGGTTGGTAAACCTGCGTTTCAATTTATCTTTTTCTGCTCTGTCTCTCTCTCTCTCTACTTCTCTCTCTCTCCTCACTGATGCTTCTATAACCAATGAGATCCACTATTGGCTTTGTTCTCCTTTTATTTCTAAGATCCCTTCTCCACTCCAGAATACTTATTTTAGACCTCCTCGGGGGCTCCGAGGATAGCATTCGAAAAACACAACTTATACAGGTGGAATTTCTCAGCTGGATACCCTAAACTTTTCCCTGCCTTCTATCACTTCTCGAATACTCAAGGTGCGGTAGGAACAACGGGCTACGCGACGTCCGCTGACAGATATATTTACGTGAAATTCGCATATTTAGCTTTAACATGAGTGCGAACACCCTTGGACAGTACCCGAGGGCACTTGTCCATCGGAGCCCCATTTCGATGTGGCCAAAATATAAAAAAGAAAGCGCTTGTGTACATAGATTTAGGTGCACGTTAAAGAACCCCAGGTGGGCGAAATCAGGCCACAGTCCCCCACTACGGCTTACCTCGTAATCACACCGTAATTGTGGCGCGTTAAAACACAGAATTTAATTTTAATTTATTCGTCTGTGCAGCGGGTTAGCGACTTGTTATCGCTTCGTCAGTTATGACATTTGCTGGTGCTCGACAGCCAGCCAGTTAAAAAGGCGCGTGCATTAGAAAGGCTTTGTTAATTAAAAAAAATAACAAGAAGACACGAAAGAACAACAGACAAGATTTCGACATTAATTTCAACATTTCAACAGAAGACAACATTTCGACATTCGTGAACGTTGAATCCAGAGAATCCAGAAAAAAAACGACGATATTCCAGATTAAGTTCTCACTTTTTAAGCACTTGATTTCCTTTTGAAATTCCCCTGGTGAATGTTCGATTCACATAGCGACGTGCAAGCTCAGCCAACATTAGTGGCTTCGTCACTCGTGAATTAAGCATATGGCACATTCGAATACCACAAAGCTGTAAACGTACAAGCGAAGCCCCTAGCCGTTCACGTATTTCCAGTTGAGATTATTCTCGATAGCTTAACAGGAGACAACGTCTGAGAAAGAAAGAAAGAAAGAAAGGAAATCTGAATTTATTTTTTTAAGCAATTTTGCTTTCTCATTACACATAGGGCAAATAAAATTACGTACCTGAAAAGCTCTGACTCTTTTCCCTTTTCTTTTCTTTTTTGCGCACCAGTTGCTGTCTCAGCATTGTGCGGAGTGGAAGACTGCCTTAGGACATTGTACTTTATCGAACGTACAAGTATCAATATTGAGAGCTGCTAGAGACTAATTACACGAATGATACAACAACGAAGACGAAAGGGCTAAAGACAAAAATTATGCCGATCCATCGCACATGCTGAAGCCAAGATTTAGTAATGTGATCGATCAAATAATACAAAATTAAATTTGATGCGTACAATTATCTTTGTTTTCATCCTATGCGAAGTGCTATCTCATGCGGTGCTCATTTTTATCCGCCAGAAAGGTCACAACCATAATCTCATTCAACGTGTCTTTATTCACTGCAACACTGACAGGCTATACTAAAATTCAGCCACGAGATCTTGCGAAAGCGCACTGCTAAATATCGACGCAGTGACCTAACGAGGACGAAGGCTACATGCGATATTTGTCGAAGGGAGAACAGTGATGGGAGGCGCATGAACAAATAAGTGTTACACATATCTAAATGCATTCAAGGCTTTTATAAATAACCCTTGCAGCTGCACAGTGGCGGTTGCCCGTTATGGGGGATTGGCCATTATGGTCACTTACCTTATGGGCGAGAATGGGGTATTCCAAATATACAGAATTCCGAAAATAAAAACGACCATCCATTGAATATATAGGGCTGTTCCATTAAGAGGTCTGTCTACTTTAGATACTAATATGAGCCCACATCTACGGGTTTATAGTAGTCATTTATAGCTATACTATACGAAGAATAAAGGTGGGCTAACTTGCACAAAGTATTTGAGAACGTCACTTCGAATCGGCTTAGACAATAGAATTCTCATTCTACCTGCCTTATCTATATAGGCGCTTCACTTTGTGTCGGCTAATCCCTCTGTCACCTATTCAGAACGTTTATTCCGCGGTATCAGCTTCCACTCTGACACAGCAGATAGAGCCGTACGCTGTCCTAGTCGCTTCACACGTACACCATAGCCACTTCGAGATTTCGAAACACATTGTTTTCAGAGTTCGATAGGAGTTCATGGCCAATTATTGCCTGTGACAAAGAAATAAGGGCTGCCATTGGCCAAGTGCCATTCATTCAGGCGGTTGAGCTTCTCCAACCGACGGAGGCCATGGTGAGTGAGAACACTGAAAAGCCAATTACGGTCATTACGGAGCAGCATCAAGTGTCGAATTCAGAAGTCAATCATTCTGAGAATAACGTCATCAGGCGCCACTCCCATGTAACCGATTTTCTTGCACCCAGAATCCCTGTACACCTCAAACACGGCCCACTGTGAACTTCGACGGCCACGACACCCTCAACGTGGATTCGTAGCTCCCTATATAAACATGCTGCGCTACAGTGTACCAGTAGCGTCATTAGGAGGGATACTATAACAAACAGCCACGCCATGATAACGCGTGGCATATTATGAAACCACTGCCCAACAACAGCATTCACATTCTCACCCGAGCATGCCTCCGTTATTGAAGCCGAATTCAGTCAGTATAATAAAGGCTGAAAATTATTTCATTCACCAGATTTAGAAAACATAGGTGGAAGGAACAATGAAAAAATTTTGGAATTAATATCTCGTGTGTAAAAGATAGTTTCTTGAGAAAACGTCATCATGTCCTCAAATACCTGACGCGCCCTGCATTTTGTGGGTCTATTCTATGCTATATAAGCCTGTTTGCTGTGTCCTATCATGTGAGATACCGACTTACAGACCTGCCGACGGACCGACGGATTTGAAATTGGGGTGGGCCAAGCAAACAAAGCTTAAATTGTAATAATGTTTGGTAGTTTCACGTGTCAAAATCACGATATAATTGTGATATACGCACGCCCTAATGAGTACTCCGGATTATTTTTATCCCCTTTTTCGTTTGTTTCTTTTTTGTGTGAGTGTCCTTTTCTTTTCTGAAATCTAAATACACGAGAGTTTTGCATTTCGTGCCCATCAAATTGTGGACGGCGCGACCCAACCTACGGTCTCGATGTTGGTTGCGCAAAGCAACTAATCTATAGCTTTGGGTAAGCAAAGCTTCGTTTAAAAAAATACTTTACTATGCCGCTGTGAATGGGTTAGTGGTCATAGCACTGTGATTAAAATTTCAACCAGGAAGCAATCAGTACTTCAATCACACGAATTGGATTTGTGCAATGAGTAGCTTTTTTGTTGAGCCCATTAAAAACAAGTTCTCTACTAAGCTGATTGGAGAAGTTCGAAAAGAACGCGATTGAGCGATACGGTGAGTCGATAACTTCGTAGTTATTATTGTAATGAAGACGACAATTCGTTTCGGAAACTGCAACTTTCATCAGCGTTCTCTTACTTTCAAGGCACCAAAAACCTGCGTAAATCAATATCCACCTCGGCTGAGATAGTCAGAAAGTTTTTCAATAACGCTCTTTCAGTACATGCTGGTTTAATTAGACGCTCGGTTCTGCCATGCACCGTTAGCTTTTCGGTGACGTGCGCAATCATTCTTCGAGGCATAAATAAAGCAAGCACACATAGCGCGCAATTTGTTCAGCGCTGTTCCGCCCGACGGAAGATGAAACAGGCTTCGCAGTTTCTTCTATTACCTGCGGAGTCGCGTGGGATATTGTGACACGCCATAACCCGCGACGAGAATGTGAGGGCGTCGGATCGTGTACCGCTGTGAGCGCGTTGGAAACTGAACTGTTCGCTTTCATTAACGGTTCCCTGACATGGTGTCCTGCTAGATGAGACCGCATCTCTTCTGGAAAAAATGACATTGTACTTAGTCGACCCGAGTACCTGGGCTTGTGTTTGCTTGCGCGTCATTCTCTTTCAGAGAACAATAAGAACTTCATTTTCGTATGCACCGTGTGGTAACAATCTTGTTCGAGAGAACCATTTTGAAGCGCTACGTTTCTATTGTTAGTGCTCCACAAATGACATTTCTGAAGCACTTTTGCCTTAGCTTTGCAATCAGTGCTTCCAGTCGGGTCGCCTTGGGCTATCTCATTGGTCAGTGCTTGAGTGTTGACGCAAGCCGCCATCACCTTAGTTAATCCTAAACAGCAGCATGAAACATCTCACAATTTGGGATTTGATCCAAATTAGCCACTTCAGCTTCCTTGGCAAAACTATTGCTGAGATTCTAAAAGTTGGCTACCAGTTTTCCACAGCCGTCAATATGCCCTCTTGAGAAAAGCTTTCAAATTTTACTCTGAATTTTTGTAAGCGTTGCTTTTCTATCTGAAGTGACCCGAAGACTGAGCCAAATGAAGAGAGTAGCAGAATCTCGAAAGAGGAAAACGAAGAGCTAGAATAAAATGGAGGAATAGTTTGACTTGCGTCATTAGAATTGCGTAAATTATTTGTCATACTTTCCCTTATTTATTCGTGAGTAAGAATTATAAATTGCCAGAGGGTTGCTGACTCAATGTTTTTCATCTAGAAACCGCGCGAAAGAGTCCCGGAGAGGAATTAATGCCATAAAGAGCCTTGATCATTATGCCCATAGGTACCCATGAAAACATGGAGCTGCGCTCATAGCACACAACATACTTTTCCCTTTTAGCTCAATCTTAGTTCACTCTCCCTTTTTTCCTCTTTCTATTCCCCTTTCCCTTACCCCCAGTGTAGGGTAGCAAACCGGACGCTCGGCTGGCTGACCTCCCAGCCTTTTCTCTCCTTGCTTTCTCTCTCGACCCCTTTAATCACTACCACATGCGTTATCGTTTCATTGCCATAGCGACTATGCGGACACTCAAAGCGTGTTCGGGCTGTCGCCGTCGCCGTGCTGTCGCGTTATCGACGACTCGTTAGATTTAGAATGCCTGTAGAAACGCGAACTCAGTGCGGCTTTAATATCGACGAGGCCAAGTTGACTCACCCTCGGGCTCCGCTTAGTCGGCTCTTCTGGAGTCATGGCAGCTTCCGCTACTGGCATGGGTGATGTACCTACACTCATTAGAATTCCTGCTGAGCCGCAGTGTGCCTGCCATACCGTGGTGCATACACTAATCTGAGTGGAATCATTAGTAAATATCAAGCTAAACCTAGCTAATAGTCTCCTTTGGCGCTGACAAACACCGACGGTTTTCCGTCGGTCTCGTCTCGTACAACATTGAGGTAGGTGCGACACCACGGTAACGCCGCTGTCGGCGTTACTCGCCGCGTGAGTGTAACTAACGTGTAACTAACGGGAGTGTAACTAACGTGTAACTAACTAACGCGTGAGTGAACTGCAATGGCGCTGTTCCGGCGCCATTGCAGTTGCACCATGGAGGCACCATAGCCTCGTGTGTTGCGTCACGCCGCGTGTGAGCACCGTGTGAAGAGCTGCAGCGCCACGCTACAGACCTTGCTATCTCCGCCAATGCTTTCACCTTCAGATGGAACTTGCTAACATTTCTGCAAATACACTTACAAATATAAAGTCTCTTTGCTACTTTAGTGGTTCTTGTACCACTTTTGGATACTTTCCCAAGCTTTTGTTGTTGTTGTTGTTGTTGAAGTCTTTCCCGTATTCCACGAATTACTTAGAGTTACGCAGCGACTCTGCCTTCCGACGGACAAGCACTTCTTTGCTTTGGCGTGGTTGAAAATTAGCGGGTCTGTCTCGGCGGTTTCCTTGGAAGCTAGCTGCATATTTTGCCTTCCTTCACTGTGTGGAAATTGCCATGAACAAAGCGTCATCTAGGAAAGGCCGAACGTGACGGATGCGATGACTACGTGACGTGGTTTCTTCACGCTCTCCCTCTGTTTTCTTTTCCGGAAAATAAAGAGGCATGAAACGGGCAGAAAAGAGAAACACGCGAGTCAGATGAAACGGGGAACGGCAACACATCTGTATTCAGGTGGCAGAATAGCAGAGTCACCCAATCGAGGCGATCACTTCTCTTCCAACCGCATCATTAAAGAGTAGATTGCTCGCTGCCCGTGGAAGCGTGAACTGTGACCACAGCATCAATGGATAGCTGACGCCGTGCAATTTCTCCCTGCATTGTGCCTGTGGCTAGGGCACTTGCTCATGCAGTGTGTCACAGATCATTAGAGCGTGAAGCGTGTTAGTTTGAGAGTCTCCTTTAGGAAAACTTCGGCAGCGTTGCGGGGAACTTAAAAACAACTGTTGCCGGGCAACAAAATACAAGGAACACGCCAGTGTATTCTTTAAATTGGAAATATGGGCACCGCATGCTAAGGTGAAGCATCGATCGCATTCGGAGTGTACTCTAGACTCGTGCTTAGATTTGCAATACAGCAATTTATTGACGCGAAAGCATCAAATAGCCCATTGAGAAAAAAGGCCGGTGGCGTCTGCAGCAGTGAAACGTCACCTTTCCCATTGGCTGCGACGGCACCTCGCAAGCGCGCCTCAATGGAGCAGAGCCGTTTAATCGGTACACCTGCTGCCGCGATAGCGAAGCAGCTATTGCGTGAAGGGAGAGCGCATCGCCACGACGCCACGTGACACTCGCTCTCTCGGAAGCCGGCGCGCGGTCCGCATCTCTCTCTCTCACCCCCACTGGGCTTCGCTGCTGCGCGCGCCTGCCGGCCTTAGTAGCCGCTGCTGCTTCCTTGGTCTCTGGTCGCGCAGGACGTCGGTGGCATGCGGCGTTGGCACCTGAGGCTGCCGCTGCTTGCTGGCTCGGGCAGCAAGTACATTACTGCAGCGTAAATAGATTACTCACAGAGTAAAACTCGAAGGACAGCTCAGCGGCGTTAAATTGGACATTAATGCTTTCGCATTCACAACTCATAAGAAGGGCTTAGCTGTCCTCGCCATTTTTTCTTCCATTCTCTTGTGGCAGCTTTTTCGCAGAATCTTGAATCTGTATGCAAGCGTGAGGAATCGTGGAAGAAGAAGCGCAATGCTATATATAGACTAACATGTTGTGAAAATGGGAAAAAACTCGTTATTTTATTAAAAGAAACAAATCCGCGGATGGATTCGCAGGATGTTACGCCTTTGGTTGAAATGCATTGTCCTAAGACGAAAAAAAGATCACCTGACATACCTATTTGCGTGCCGCAATCGCAGTGCTCTCAAACATGCCACATATATGAACGAACAGCGCATTTTGTCTCATCTGCTGCCTGGTGTGCTTATCGATTATGAAGAGGTGCGGGGGAAGCACATCACTTGCGTAAATCGTACAGCCAATGCCTCTGCCGCTGCCCTGTTCCTTCTCAAACGGCAGCACACGAGGCTAAATGAGCTGTTCACACATATGCGGCTGATTCGAGCGCACTGCAATCGCAGCGCGGAAACGGTGATGTCACGCGCATATTTCTTTTATTTCGCGGGCTTTCTTAGGGATGCAGAAAGTAAAGATTACGTAAGAAGGTGGGAAGTTCGAAGCTGCTAAATGAGCTGTTTCCTAGAATTATGTACAACATTCTTATCGGAAGGTTAATACTTGAGAAGTTAATAATTATTCTTCACTAATTATGCAATTAAGCAGAACATAAAACAAGTGTGAGTTTTTCCATATACTAGCAAACATAACGTCCTCCTACACAGCGCTTCGGCATACTTGTACACTTTGGCTGAAGTTAGCCGAGACACTCTTGTGTACTCCTGCTCGCAGGTGTGCCCTCTCGTGGCTCTGTTCTGTACGGAGTTATACGATCAAACAACAAATGTTGCCTAAATGTCTTCACTGCCACAAATGTACGTCTTCGGGCGCATACTTCCTATATTAAAGCGGAGTTCTCTATGCGTTGCCCTCCGGTGTATGGCGCGTCTACTCAGTCGCTTTTTCACCGAGTAAATTAGGCCGATCCTCGAGGGAGTGCCGTAGTAAACTGGGCCGATACCGCAGGTGGTGTCGCTCGCGTGGTGGGGGTCTACCCGCCTTGCCTTACTGCTGGGCAGGCACGTGATTACTATGCTGAGAACGCGGCGCAGATAATGAACATTTCTTTAGCATATAAAAAAGATTTATCGAAAGCTTCGCTTCGTATATATATTCCTTCCAACATCTGGGGATTATCTGCGTAATTTCTGGCCCCCTCCTCCCCCCCTTCTTTTATTTATTGCGTACCGAAGAAGTGACGTTGGCCGCCTTAATTCTCGCCCATGAAGGCACTTGTTTCAGCAACTGCTTTTTGAACAGCTGGTTTACGGCCAAACAATTACGCACCTGGAGTTGTTAAACGCACCACTTGTACTAGACAAGTTTTTACGCTACCTCGTTATAAGAATGCTTTTCTGCGCGCGTCATTTCTAGCTGTGAAACGATTTCCCGACATCCTTGCATCTTTTTGAATCAGCGTAGCAGTGATTGAAATCGTAAACAGTGCCGTAGCGTTAAGCATGTGACCCTTCCGCAGATTTCGAAACATGTCGTGAACTTGTGGGTAGGTTGCCCCACTTCGAATAAATACTGTCGCTCGCCTACTCCACAACAAAAGCACCCCTGAGGTAAGAAAACGGACAATGAGGCCAGGAAAAGCACAGCTGAAGTTAACTATTATTTTGAATTGAACTGTATAAGTAATCAGATAATTGGTAAAAAAAATGAGTAAAAGACAAATCGCTGCAAGAGATAGCGGAACCCACTGCTTCCGTATTACGACTGCGCGGCTTTATCATTCGGCTGTTGCGCGTCTGTCGTGAGCTCGTTAAGATTATCGGGTATTTTTGTATGTGTGCAACATTATCCCTGGGAGTGTTAAGAAGCGCCGCTCACGACCTCGGCGACTTCAATAAAGTTATCACAGTTTCGCCAAGAGGGCGAAGCAATGACTGCGATAGCAACACGTTAGAATCTTACGCGAAGTGTAAGGCTTGTAGCTATATAGTGGCAGAATGAATTGGTATAAGCGTAAGCTAATTAAAGACGAGCTGTTGCGCTAGGGGTCCTCTGTCTGAATTCTGTCATTAGACAATTTCATTTATGTTCATTAATTAAAGCCAACGTCTCAGCGACCTTACCACCACTTTTCCGTATGTTTGAAACCTCTTTCCTGGGCCGTTCTCAGAGGTGGTGCCCAGTCGCGCGAATAAAATTACATAATTTTCTTGTTTGAACTCTGTTATTGGTTCGCATTTTTTATATTTAAAACTCAAAGGATTAGTGATAAAATGCAAGCGCTGTCGGTGTTTTGTTTCATGTCATTTATTTGGGACCTGCCATTGTCAGAATTATTAGGAATAATTTTGTCAAGACTCTAACAGCTGGTATGAGCAACTGTAGTGATATAATGGTGTGTCAATACAATCCGCATGTACCGCACGTGATAGAGCATGACGTGGCAAATGGCATACATGTACCTAAGTATATAGGAACCCCACGGCGACGACGGCAAGAAATTCGCTTCGAGTGTCCATATAGTTACTATCGCCATAAAACGCACTTGCGCCTCACATGACATTACATCAATGGAATTTATCCGAATGTACAACGCACGCCTTCGTACCTCGGACCGTAATTTACAGCCCCATATTCCCGCCGACCTCGCACGACGTGAATGCACCCTTTTAGCATGGCTTGTATTAGAAATTTAGAATGGGTAATCCTTTATTATTCAAATGGCTCATAACCCACGTTACGAATTTTTTCTGCTCCAGTGAAGGAACCGCGCGCCATCTTTGCAAGTGCCTTCATTTCAACCCGCAATGAGCAGCCGCTCTCAGCCACGCTAGACCAACTGCACAAGCGCTCACTCAGGAAAAGCAGCATTCTAGGGCATTGGCTCTCCCGGACATCAGCGCAAGCCGCTATAAAGATGCTGCTGCGTTTCGTAAGAGGAACCAAATTATGCGACAAATTGTGACTGTGCGCTGTAGGGGGTTTTATATCTCAGTAGGACATTGACATTGTTCATGGCTATGTGGTGCCTTCACAGAATGTGTGACAGTGCGCACACAGATATGTCTAAAGTGCTCCTTCCTTCCTTCATTAGCTTTCTTCTCTCATTTTCTTTCGTTCTTGTACACCCATTTGCCCCTCACTTGATACAGAGTATATAGTCCGCCGGAGGTATCCTCTGGCTGACCTGCCTTTCTTTCCTTTGCTTTTAGTTATCCTCCTATCAATCAAGTAATATTAACGTTTAATTTCTCAGGGCTTCGCTTCCTCTTGCTTAAGTGTTCCGTTTCGTTCTTTGGTTGATAATTAAAAAAAAAACTGGCACCTCGGTTTTCCTTTATTTTGATGGGTCATTCGGGTATTACCAAACTAATATTTACACTACATGTAGGAAAAATGATTTTTTTTCTACCAAGCGCAATGATGCGCTTTCTTGCAGCAAGCTGATAACGAAGTGGTGACGTACCAGGAAGCGTTTTATTTCATAGTTTCCGTGCTAGAATCTAAGTTAAAGTAAAGCGGCGCATTGAAAAGAAGAAGCTACTAGTTAGAATTTTTCCAGTTCTCTGTAATCGCTGTTTGTGTGACTTGTGTGACGCCACAGCTGGGACGCTACAGAATAATTATCCAGGCGGACGTCGCTCGCAAAAAAACCCAGGGTATTCCATTCAATAAACAAACCAATTGCAATATCGGCTTCTTCGTTACAAAACCTGCGGCGCATATTTATGTTGGAAAGCTGAATGCAACTCTAAAAAAAAAAAAAAACTCTATTTTCTTACGTCAACATTTCAAAACGGCCATGTAAACCAAACTAACTGGCGTCGTCGGATTATTCGTTCACTTTACCTGAATATTCCCACGCAGGACTTCGAGACGCGGCTCGCATTTCAACTCCCCTGTGACGTAGTAGGGGTGCGTAAGATAAAACTTAACTATATGAGGCGATCAAGGGCTCCGTCTCGTCCCCGCTGGTAAACTGACTATGCATCCAGTCGGAAGGCACGCTGCCACGTTGATAGTCAGGTAAAGTGGACGAACAACATCTCGCTAGTTAGTTCAGTCTAAACGAACATTTTCAAATTTCGAAACATGAAACCAGACTTGTATGACGATTCCTTTCAACTCGCTAAACTATAAGCACATGCGCTAAAGTACGTAACCGCGAAGCTCATTAACGGAATTAGTTTAATAAATGAAATGTTTAAATACTGTCTTTCAAGTGCTGTCCGCGTGGGCGAATAATTCAATCGTAGAGACGTGATTCACGTTACCCTTGCAGGCAATAAAAATAACAAGTGCTCGAATGAAATACATACACGTTGCCTATGTTGTTATTAGTCGGAATAGGGTTATATTATTTAAACTCAATGCCAGATGAAAGAAAACGTGAAATGTGTGCAAGATTTAGAACACACTACGTGATCGGATTGGTGGAGCCTGCAAATTTTCGATAAATGCATTTCTATGAGTGTTGCGGCATTCTCTCCGATTGCATTCTAAGTGTCAGCTGCTTAACACGGCAATAATTTTGTGCTAAAAACCATTATATGCATTGTCACCTTTGTCGTTTGTTCACAGCCGAATCAAATCCGCGTCTCTGACGATCCTTGAGAAATAGGACCAGATTGTTTTTCACTAATGGAACATTTAAAAAAGTTCGATGGCTTTTCATCAACAAGTAGCAGATAAGTTTTCAGACGACCCTTACTTTCTAACGAAGGAAGCCATTTGTTCTAAAGTAATACGTTCATAGCCAGAATATATGGTGTTTGCTATTTGGTGTCCTAATCAATTTATCCAGGAAACGGAGAAGCATAAGTTTACTTATCTCGTTTATTCCATTATGTATTCAGTGCACTTTGGTTCAAAGGAAGCCTTAGGATTTTTTCCCATTGGAGTACGCGTGAAGAGGCAGAATGCACTCCTTGAGCAAGCGCTAAACAATAATTCATTTTAGAACAATCAAATTCTAGCCATTCAATGGAAAACAAGTTTTTAATCCAGCTTTCAAATTTGCCGGAGGAATTGAGAAAATTTTGAAATAAAAAACACCAAGGCAAATGTTTAGAACTGTGTATCCTCACAATAATAGCTGATATCGCAGTATAGAATAATACGTTAAATTGAATAAGTTCGGCCTATTTAGACTATGTAATTTGATTGCTCCTGTAACGCAAACTTCCAATGTTCACGAAATTTTTATTTTCTATTCTGTTTTGCTACGTAGGACGGTTATGTGTTTTGGGCTATTTCACGTGTGCGTTTCACAGAATTTTATTGGAGCTCCTGCCTTCTCTGAAAACTTTCAGTTCCAAACGAGCTGCATCAATTCTTTATGAGAACGTCGAAATTCTCTTATCCTGCGTAAAACCTTAATCGTGCAAATAAGAAAAAAAGTATTGCCCCTAAAAGTCGCTAGAATTTGATATTCGTTTTCCTTTGAAAGTACGCAAATTGAATTCCGCGTGGCGAGCACTGCCGTGCTTAAATTACATTTGTATAGCGAGGTAGAGAGCAACATATCCTCCTGCCTTACGTTAGCCCAGAATGTGGGAAATAAATGTTTCACTGCACTATACTTTCTGCTTCGTTCCTGTAGGAGAACGGGGATTAGGGGTGTGCTAACAAAGGCGAGGCTTTACCATCCTCACCATCCTCCATTGTTCAATGAGTAAGATTAATTAATTAATTAATTAATTAATTAATTAATTCATAGTTCTCACTCAGTTAGTTAAACTTTTAATAAATCGCTTAATTAATATGTATCGGTAATACTTAAATTGTAATTTAATTATAATAATAATAATAATTAAAATTATATAATTTAACTAATCAATGTTTATAATTAAGATAGATTGAGTAAATAATTATTCAATTATTTCGCTGATTGATTGATTGATTGATTGATTGATTGATTGATTGATTGATTGATTGATTGATTGATTGATTGATTGATTGATTGATTGATTGATTGATCTATGCACTTCAACGAATATCCATGTGCGTCTATGCGTCCTACGCGCTTACACATTTCGCAAGGTGACAGCGCGCATTGCACATACGTCCCCATATCTTACAGCACTACACTTATCTTACAAAGAACAAGTACCGAGAAATTGTAACCGAAGTCCACTTGGATGAAGGCGATCAAGTTGCATAGACGAACAACCTATCTGAATTTTGAACGTTCGAACCTTGGTACAGAGTGCTCAAATATGTACAACTACAGCTGAGACTAGTGAGAATAACCAGAGACTAGTGATCAACACTTTCGTTGTGGCGTTTCGTATCAAACTAATACGGGTCATTAGCTCCACTGAATGTTTGCTTGACATGAATTCATATTAGGTCGCGTTTTAAATTCTACGTATGAATAGGATATTCTTCACGTTTGATAACAAGGGTACAATCAATTTTATTATTCGCATAATATACATACACAGATAAATAGGTTAACTAAATAAGTGGAACGCGCCTCTTTTATATGCCTTTATTACTGTGGTTTATGAACATGATCATGAACAGCAGGTTGCCATTATCCCTCAAGAGATAAGTATATAACAGCTGTGTCTTACCAGTACTCACCTACGGCGCAGTAACCTGGAGGCTTACGAAAAGGGTTCTACTCAAATCGAGGACGACGCAACGAGCTATGGAAAGAAGAATGATAGGTGTAACGTTAAGGGATAAGAAAAGAGCAGATTGGGTGAGGGAACAAACGCGAGTTAATGACATCTTAGTTGAAATCAAGAAAAAGAAATGGGCATGGGCAGGACATGTAATGAGGAGGGAAGATAACCGTTGGTCATTAAGGGTTACGGACTGGATCCCAAGGGAAAGGAAGCGTAGCAGGGGGCGGCAGAAAGTTAGGTGGGCGGATGAGATTAAGAAGTTTGCAGGCACGGCATGGCCACAATTAGTACACGACCGGGGTTGTTGGAGAAGTATGGAAGAGGCCTTTGCCCTGCAGTGGGCGTAACCAGGCTGCTGCTGCTGCTCCTGCTGCTGCTGCTGCTGCTGATGATGATGATGATTACTGGGGTTCAATTTGCTCAGCGATGTAAATGGGAGATGCAGCAGACATATTTGTGAAGGACTCTGTGATAGTGTAAAATTGAAGGGTGATTAGCAAAAAAAAGATTGGGCTCCTATCCACGCAGTGAAGGTGGTTAGCCAGCGAAGCTGTCGTATAGACCAATGTGACGTAGTCTTGAACTGGGTCCTGCCGAGCCTGAGCACGACGCCGTTGTGCATACTGACATTGCTGTTGCCGGCGGCAGCGTTGTCGGGTCACCGAGCGGCTCACGCGAACGAGTACCACGTGATCTGTCTCTTGTAGTCTAACCTAATTCATGTCTCCGTGAGGAAAAGTATGTCGCCTCTGTTGACGTTCACATCGTGCGCAACGTCGTCCATGTGTTTCAGTAGAGAACGCACTCTGAGGCATGCGACGAGGCATGCTGCCCAGTCCTGCCGTGGGCTTGCACTGCAACGTGCGCCATCTAGTGGATCGCCTCCAGACAGAGCCCGACCACGTGCACAGTCTCGACGATATTCATCACTGTCTCCTGTTGTAACGTAGGGTGAAACGCAGCGGTGGCAAAGTGGTTAGCGCGCTCGGCTATGGAGAGGTAGCCACGGCGGTGGAGCCGAGGATTGAATCCTCACCGTGGACACGTTTTAGACGAAAATGGCACAATTTTTGTACCGCTTTTCTACCGCGACTTTCTGATGACCACAGGTTCGCACATGAGCCAAGTGATGTTGTCGTATTGAAAAAGGATTACCGGCGCATCCATGTTTTGGAGAATTGTTTACTCTAATGTGATTAACTTTTGACGGGTCCGTAATTGGTTGAGGCATTTGTTATATGACGATTATAGAAAGAAAGAGAGAACAATGCAGAGAAAGGAAGGGACGTTAACCAGAGGTAGTTGCGATTGGCTACCCTGCGCGGGGGGAAGGGTTAAGGGGGATAAAAAGAGAAAGAGAGTGGAAGGGGGAAATAGAGAGATGAGAGACGACCACGAATAAAGCGCGTACACTATAGAGCGGTAGCGGGCGGCATTCTTAAAGTCTACCGTTAAGCCCCGTGGACCGCAGGAACCTTAATTAAGCGAGTAAGGCCTTCAACGCGGTTGTTCTTTCGGAACACTGACCTAAAGCTTTCAGTTCTGATAGTGGACGATTGTCCAACTGTTCCAGTACTCTGCCCATCATTTGTCTCTGGGTGCTATATCGCGGGCAGACACAGATAGTATATGCGAGCGTCTCATCGATATTGCATGTGTCGCACGTGGGGCTGTTGGCCGTTCCAATGAGGAAAGCACATGAGTTCGTAAAGGCAACGCCTAGCCACAGATGGTATAGCATGGTCTGTTCACCTCGTGGTAACCCAGGCGGGAGGTGCATCCATATGTCCGGAGACAGTGAACGCAAATGGCACACGGTGAAAACATTCGAGTCCTACAGGGGCAAAGTACAATAACGGGACGTCAATCGCAGCCCAGCCGCAGCGTCTGTTCGCGAAAGCGGAATGAAGACTCGTTGACCACTTTCATGTGCAGATCGGGTGGCTTCGTCGGCGGGGTCATTCCCGCTGATGTTACAATGTCTTGGAAGCCATTGCAAGATTATGTTGTGTCCCTTGTCATGGCTTTGATGAAATATGTGTCGAATTTCTGAGGCCAGTTGTTCATTGCGTCCGTGGCGCATTGGGCTTCGTATGCACTGAAGGGCTGCCTTGGAGTCACTAAAGACTGTCCATTGTTACGGCGGCCCCTGCTCAATGAAATCAAGTGAAGTACGGAGTGCCGCGAGTTCTGCACCGGTCGATGTGGTCACACACGAAGTTCTTAATTCGATTTCTTCAGATTTTGGCGGCATGATGAGTGCAGCAGCAGAGCTGTTGAGTTTTACCGAACCATCTGTTAGATATGCCGGAATCTGTACACGTGTGAATGTGTTCCAAAGTTGCTTGTTTGAAAACTTGCAACGGAGTTCCAGCTTTGTTTCTGATGCCTGGAATTGTCAACTGCACTTGCGGCCGGTGCAGACACCACCGTGGGTCTGATAATCGTGTAGCAGGCGTAAATTGTGATGGCAAGTAGGACTGATGTCTTACAATACTTTTGGCAAAAGTTGAATGCGGCCTTTTTGCTAGCAAGCAAGATGGTGGGAGGGAATCCAAGTGAGGTGTCGGATCTGTGCTTTAAGGACATCTGATTATACCCAGTGACACATTCACAGTAACCCAAGTTGGCATCAAAGAGGTTCGTTGAAGAGCGACACATAACCAGTGTCACTCACTCAGTGACCCCAGTAGATATTTTGTTTAGTTTTTAACCTGGTTCCCTCAGCACAGCGGTTCAATCATATACCTATTATTTCATGGGCTACCGAGTGACTCAAGTCAGCGGGAAAGAGGTTAAGCGCTAAAATACCTACCACAAGCTGGGTAAACGCCCCAAAATAATGCTAATTGCATTCAAAAGTGATAATAAGAGAGCCATAGATATGGGTAACGTAGTTAAGAAATGCCAGACCATTTAAGTCAGTTTTGCTAAACATGGGGCGCCACAATTCTCCATATCATCCGTTCTTATTTTTGTTTTGTTGTAAGTTTACAGAAGTAATAAGAAGTAGCATCTTCGTCTTCAGGTTTCGTATATATGTACCCTTCCTCTTCTAGAACACTCCGTCCTTGCCGCATTACAACGGTTTAATCCGGAAAGCGACGACTGCAACCTATGGTATTCAAAAGTAAACCGGCACACGTGTGCATTCGCGATCAAAGCTCGACAACGGCGGCTGCATTTCGATGGGGGCGAAATGCAAAAACGTCCGTGTGTCGTGCATTGGGTGCGCGTTAAGGATGTCCAGGTGGTCAAAATTAATCCGAACTCCCCCACTACGGTGAGCCTCAATAACGTATCGTGGCTTTGACACGTAAAACCCCAGAATGTAATTGAACGCACATGTGCGTGAGCTGTCCATCAACAATGTTATTTGAATGCACGTTTTCTTACTTTGACGATACGTGTTTCATGCCATGGTATGTCTTTTTTTTCTCTCTTCTTATGCTTTTATTCTGCCTGTTTCGCCAGTTACTTGTATATGCGTATTCTATGCATATATATGCAACTAATACATGAAAAAACAACAAGTTTTAGTAAGCACTTGTTATGTTTCGGTAAGTCTCGCTGTGTTCGTTGCACTTCAATACCGTGAATCTCTACCAACTAGCCAAGCCGTCCACCTTGTCGCAGTGGAGAATTTCTGCTGCTAGGTTCTGCCTTTAGGAAAAATTGCAAACTGAAAGCACCACCGACGTCAAGCCTGGTAACACAGGATACGGGCTATGTGCCAACATAAACTTGAAGAAAACAAAGAAACAAAAAAGGCACCAAAGCGAAGGGCGGAAAGGCAGCAAATGGGCAACAGCAGCTTGAGATTTGACTTCTTCTGTGGGGCAACCAATTCAAGCGCGACCGTATACCACCCGATTTTTACGGCGTTGTGGAGAAAAATATGCAAACCTAAAGCGCGCCCATTCGCCGTGGCTATACATGACACTGGGGTCGCAAATGGCGCGCAACGCGAAGGTCATCGTCATTGTTATTGCTGGTGCCGTGTATTGCACAGCATTTGCGCGTCTCTGCAATATACACATAAAATGTGCATGAAACATAAAATGTTCTAAAGTGCAGCAGCCGCCCACAAAATATGACATTGTGTGCGGCTGTAACAATTCTGCTATGGCTTTGTCCACAATGTGTTGCTCCCGAGCGGGACACCGCCCTAAATACTGCTTGCAATATATATATATATATATATATATATATATATATATATATATATATATATATATATATATATATATAGAATAAAAAAGGAATGCGAGCTGTATGGACTACCTCTTGCTCTTCCTTTTTCTCTCTCACTCCTTTCTTTTCTTCCTTTTGGGGAGGGGGCAGGGAGGGGGCAGGAAACTTGGTTTGAGCAGTCCTCCGGTAAGTCATACGTTACACCGGTAGAAGGCGATCGCATGAAAGTCACGCCTGACTTCGTCCATATATGCATTAGAAAGTCGCCTAGCATCCTATTATCATAAAAGACGTCAGTTACTTATAGAAAATCCTAGTCTCCTTACAGCAGGTTAGTTTTTTTCTTTAAATTAGCAATTCTTTTAGAAATGAGCGGTGGCACGAAACAGGAATCTAGTGCTTGAGCTATAATATTTAGTGGCGTAGTTTACTTGCACAAAAAAGCAAAACGCATAATTAACATTTTAAATAATTTCTGTAGGACACGTATTGCAATTTACGCATTGAAGCCAGTGAGTTTGCAGGGCAGATCTACTTGAAACAAATTTTTGAGAGTTGCACCAATTTTGTAATAAGCTCCGTCAAACTTGCACTAAATATACTTTGTTCGATTTGCATTTTAAAGAAAACCCCTTTTTACATTGAAGCACGAAAATAAGTGGAACACCAATGCAAGTGATCGCGCATTTTTGAGTGCGTACCATCATACTGATGTTATCCGCAGAATTTGTTCAAGTAGATATGCCTTGCTGACTTACCGGCTAGAATTCGCGAATTCCAAAATATGTCGTAAATAAGTAAGGTTGAAAGTTAATTACAACATTTCGGTAATTAATAGATTATGTATTTCGATTTCTCATGCAAGAAATGTCGAACACTAGGATAATGTAGCTAAAGGAGTAGAAGTATGCTACAAGTGACAAGTCTTATTATTATTTTACTATACTAACTCTGCAAAGAACACCCAATATATATATATATATATAGTATCTTGATACAGCCAGCCTCTTGTGTATGGAAAAAACGTTATCAACTATTAACAGAACACTACCTTCGTATTAATGTGCGTGCGTGCGTGTGTGTGTGTGTGTGTGTGTTTGTGTTTGTGTTTGTGTTTGTGTTTGTGTGTGTGTGTGTGTGTGTGTGTGTGTGTGTGTGTGTGTGTGTGTGTGTGTGTGTGTGTGTGTGTGTGTGTGTGTGTGTGTGTGTGTGTGTTTGTCCCTAGGCGTCACCGCATTAGCCTAATGACAGCTGTAAACATACGTGGCGCCACTCCGCAAAGGCATTGCAGAAACTGCAGCGCTTACCTTTCTACTAATGTGCAAGTCCAGATGGTAGCTAGACAGAATGGTAGAGGGGGGGGGTGGAGGAAGCAGAGATGGAGAGAGCAGACACAATCGTTAAACGAGTGAATAACAGCCTTGCCACTTCGCATTTCTCATTAAATGGGAAGGGAGGCGGGATAGGCAAAAAGGGACGTGAGAAGGCAACGAAACGCTACTATTATAGACACGACCACGGTATATAATTGAAATTCAAGGTATGGTAGTACGTTTCCACTATTTCTGAAAAATAAAGACCGTAAAATTATGCCAAGCGGACAACTTACACAGGGCGTGTAGAAATGGAGCGGCATTATTTAAAGCACACCGCAGGGTCTAGACGACACACCGGAAGCGGTCGCACGTCAAATCAACACTTATGTGCCCGCCGGGGTCTCATTGCTCGAGGTCGGGGATTTGAACCTGATCGCAGTAGCCGCATTTCGACGGGGGCGGAATAAAAAACGCTCATTCCCTTAGATTTAGGGACAGCTTAAAGGACATCATGGGGCCAAAATTACTCCGGAGTCCGCCACTACGTCGAGCCTCATAATCCGATTGTGGATTTGGCACGTACAGCCCCCTATTTCAATCGAAGTTTAATACTTTAGCCACGATGCAATGTGCCGTGTGAGGCAATGGCAATACTCAACACTCTCAGGGGTTATGAAATATGGCGAACAACAATGCCTCAAGCAAACGCCTCTCCCTGTGAGTTAGAAGAACGGCAGTGGTGCGCGCGACGTAACGTTTGACATCAAATCAACATTCTCACGTTGGACTAAACGTTGAAGAAATGAAACATTCCCTGTCAACATCACCGCTAATTATCGTCAATCAAAGCAAAGAGCACAAAAATCTTCACTTATATCGATTACCACAGCAGTGCGTGGGATCTGCACGATCTTTGCTTCATTCCTACTACTGGACGTACTCGTCGATGGGCTTGCTAAATTCCTTGCCCCAATGCCACCTCCAGCCGCAACACTCCCGACTGCTTCGTCGTTCAGCGTGCGAGTCTTTTCTGACGAGCAATTAGGTTCGCGCAGGAAGACGTGGCTTACCGGGTCTTCTTTGAGAATAGGCAGTGTTGTCTCAACGGTTTTCTATGAGAAAAGCTGCGGCTTAAAAGGGTCACGGCCTCTCAACTCCTTTGACTCCACTTGTGATATTGTGGCCGAGGCTGTTGCATCCGAAGCACAAACTTGTGGGTTCACGCAAGCAGACTGAATAACGAAGTGTAGCCCGTTTTAAAATCTATTTAGAACTGCTGGAACCATATTTATCTTTTTGCGGCAGTGCGCGCTGTAAAAAAAAAACCTCTTCTATCATAAGCGCAAGGTAATTGCTTGTGGTCAAAAATTTTCTATAATAAATATTTATGCTTAAGCAACGCCGTCCTTTGTAAGCGGCATTGCTGTCATGCATCTGCCTCCAAATATAAGACATCGAAATTGACATTTTGTTTCATACCGCCTACCTTGGGTCCGTTTTTCGGCGATTTTGGGGGGAGCGACAAAAGGGGGACAGGCGAAAATTTTGAGGGACGGCCGACATCCAATCCCCCCCCCCTCCTCCCTTAGGGCCGCCCCTACGTACCATTCTATCGGCTTGCAGGATTACCAGTTACGCAGGCTGCTGTTCTTTCTTTTTTTTTTTTCTAAGCGATGCTTGCTCTTTGGGTGACTTATTCGTCACTGAATTGGTCTGTCCGCAGATGTACCGCTTCCACTACCTCAAACCTCGCAGCTTCCGAAGTCGACAAGAGTCGCCTGCCCAGCGAAAGAGAATCAATGGCTCTCGTACATAACTGCAACCAGATCGATGCCCGACATTCGGTTGTGACGCCTTCCGGCATGCTCCGTCACTCTGCGAACTAGGGTAACCTCAAATAAACGGAACGAAGAAATGACAACTAAAAGAGTAGGCGTGCTTGATTCTTATGCTCGTTCTGAGCTTCCGTTCATCGGGCCTCATTCGAGCACATGTCTGGACCGCCGTTGACTATGCCGAAGAGACGTTTCTCGCAGCAGTCTGAGAGCACTTCTCTCCTCGACGCTCGGCCTTCATCACGTATACCGTTATCTCCAAGTGACCAAAAGTGTTACCAAGCTCCCTTTTCGCCGCGAAAATCTTTCTGCTCTGGTAGCCACATTTCCTTTTTTTTATTATTATTTCCCTGCAGGAGGCAACGGTGTGAAACGTGCTTGTAGGAGAAAAAAAGAAAGACGCCGGGCCTTTCTTCTGGCTAAAATGTGTAGCAACACGTCCAATATATCAGCTAAAAGGAAGCAAATCTACCGGAGGATGAAGAAAGAAAAAGAAAAGGCGCCAAAGTACAAAAAGAAAGCCCTAGCTTAAACAACGACACGACGGGGCCTATGGAGAACGCACAAAGACCAGAATGCCCACTGCCCTCCGTGTAGCAAATATTGCGAGAGCTCTGTCCGTTCCAAGAGGACGCTTGAGCGCAGCCTGGCGTCACGCTTTTCCTGCCTTCACTGTTTCTTGCTCTTCTGTGCGATATCTCAGTGCCGGCGCATCCACTCCAGCGCGATTGGTGGCCACAACGTAGGAGTCAGCTGCAAACAAGTGAAGCAAGCTTCTCAAATAGAGGATATGCGATGCGCTTATTTCCTATGCAGCATGCCTGTGACCGTGGGAGTCATTCGCAGGTGCACTGGTGAAGAAAACGATGCGTTCACTTTGCAAAATAAGGCGGGCATGGTAACTTTAGCAGCGGGTAACTTTTTTTTTTATGATAGTTCCCATGTATAACATATATTGTGTTTATTTCTCTCTTTCTATGCATCCCCCCCCCCCTCATGCTTTTGCATGAGAATTCCCCTGCTTTAGCTCAGGTGATCACCAGAGAAAGAGACATTTAGTCTGTTTTTCTTTTTGCTTTTGCGCAATAAAACGTATCGCTACTGCATCACCAAAAAGGCAATTGCCATTGTTTAAACGTGCATTCAATACTTGTATTGTTATTCATGTCGGTCCGGCAATGAGCGCATATGATAAGTGTACTTGAAGTCCTGGATGATTTCTATAGTGGTGTCCTGGGCGATAACACCTTATAGACGTACAGCATGCACGAAAATTTGATTCTATGCAAAACTAATTGTCTGCGCAGGTAAGTACAATGGCTTTTAAACAGCACGTTCGTTTTACTCATATATCGCTTCTCCCTGACAATGTAAACCTGGAACCATGAATCCTGGCACTCAGTGGGACGCTTGAAGGGCATAGCATAAAATTTGAAACGTAATGATCTGGGAGTCAGTCTTTGCATCGTTGCGATCAAACAAAGCATTGTTTATGAATGAAATTAGTGTGGTGCGTAATATAAAGACGCGTTCTGGCTTTGAAGTTAGGGTATATGTCTGTGCTTAAATGTAAATAAAGAAAGGAATGACAAGAGCACAAACGCATCACCAGTAGTGCCGAGTGCAGGTGACAAGGCGAATATACAGGTACGACAGTCACGGAAAGTATGTTCTTGTTCAAATTTCGCGTATTATACGTTGCATTACCGCCTTATTGCAACGAATTATTGAATATAATAAACTTTATAGCATACTTTACGACCGAGACGCTTGGGTAATACAGTGAGCATTTCCCAGCCTGTCGCTGTCTGCATTCGCACCATGTAGTATCCAGCCATTTTGGCCACTACTTCTTTTCATTTGAAATCGCCAATGTTTCCTGCATGACAGTTGTGTATATTTGGTGATGAATTGATGTGTTTGCCAGAGCTTAGATAATGTCACGAGTATATTCCGATGCCATTTCTTTTCGCACTTCGTCAGTTGTCCGAGTGACAATCCGCCCGCGTTACCACCGAGATCGGTTGGTCGTAAGTGGTTGATGATAAGATAGGAATATAAACAAGCGAGAACAATCCTTACATTGCACCGTTGTACTTCATTACATCCCTCCGACCCTTTACATTTTTCCTAGGGGAACATGAACATGTGTACACAAAGAACCCAGAAAATAAGTGATATATCTCTGCTTGTAAGAATTTGTAAGCTGGACCTTCATGCTTCATATAATATGTGCTTTAAATCCCTAGTCTATATCATGGCTTGTTTCATCTTTCAAATCACTGGCAAAGCGTTGGAACAAGAGAAGCAAGGAATGAAACCGACGAGAGCGCAAAAAAAGCTGTGCGAGAGAAAGTGCAATCTGAGTGGTACATCACTACGAAAATAGTGTCCGTATGCAAAAGAGGACGGACTGCGTTGTACTACAAACACAATCTGCTGGCACACTTGGCAGTAAACGAACAAGATGAATATTGAGTTTCTCTTTCAGTAACGCATTAATAACTACGGAATGTATAACTGCCATGGGAGAATGTGGGCTGTTTTTCGCAAACCCATCCTTACTTCATTACGATTCGGGACTGACCGATGCCTTGGCTACAGCGCTCTGTCCGCCCTGTTTAGCCTGTGCACACATCCGCTCCCCCATCAACAGTTCTCATTCCCGCTTGCTTTGATGAAATCCATCGATTGATTGGCTAACAGCAGCTTCCGAGTTCATAACGCTGCACGGAGCTATTATGAAGAGCCTAGAAGTTTTGTTTTGCTTGTGTGGGGTGCTTTCTCTGCAAGAACCGTCTTTCAAATCTTTCTTCTCTTTCTTTCTTTCTTTTTTAAGCATATGTTTTTATTGAACGTCATTCTGCGCACAGCCATCAACTCTGTATTTTCTTCAAAGTATGACCAGGAATCAAGAACATTTTCTGTGGGTGCACGCGGATCAAACAACTGACGCTTTGGTATACATACGCTCTGCAAGAGTCCGCCAAGGAAGAGTGGTCCACGCTCCTGCGAAGTCTCGTCTTTGAGGATCAAATCCTGGCCGTCTAGCGCGCCCGTGATCGGGCCGGCAGGCTAGATCTGTCAGTCCCGTCGTGGAATTAGCGGGGTGCGCGTTTTATCGTGTTTTGCTGGACCCAGTAAACGTTTACTCACTCACTCACTCACTCACTCACTCACTCACTCACTCACTCACTCACTCACTCACTCACTCACTCACTCACTCACTCACTCACTCACTCACTCACTCACTCACTCAATCACTCACTCACTCACTCACTCACTCACGGTCTTGAGTGCAAACGGGACGACATAGCACCCTAAGAGTAGGAGAGCATGAAGTCAGCCAAACCTTTATACTACAAGCAAGACAACGCAAACGAAAGCAAAGTATATGCATTCAGTGTGCCAGTTATTGAGGTCGCCACGCACGCCTGGTTGAGATACTCGCAGATGTCAGTACTGTGAAGCAAACTGTATCATGCCCCCGTCTAGTACTAGATTCAATTAATTATAGAGCAAGTAGATTCATAATTACTCTTCAGTGTCCTGTTTCTCGGTGGTTTCATGCAGAAATATACCTACTCTTGAAGATAGTGAACGTTCCCTGACATAAAATGGTAGATGTCAATGCACGCCACGTTGTGAAGCTGCCTCGTCCTCTGGTATTTTAGCTGGTGGTATGAAGAAGGGATAAGCAATCAATACTACTCACCATAACATGTAATGGCACGTAGAACTCCAAGTAACCAAGGTGTTTGTGAAGCAATTTATGAAGTCCTGACAGATTTCAAGATTGGCTACCTCCAAAGCCGCTGTTTTCTTTCACCAGAGTTTTCGTGAAGGAAGTTATCGTGGTGACTTCAATTGTTTTTCTTGAATTCATAAATTTCAGCTATATTTTTTCGGGCTCCTAGTGTGGCTCTCACAATTAGGCAAATTAAATGGTTGTGCTTTATTATATACTGTAAAGATAAAACCATATGTTTTGGTGTTATGTTACGGCCTTTCCGAATAATCACCATTAGGGCGGAAGCAGACATGGTTAAAAGGCGAAACACTGACGCAATAACTGGCGAAAATAACATGCGCTGTAAGTCTTGCATAGTCTAGTGTGGTATTTGATGGAGTGAACAAAAGCAGGTGCGAGAGAGCAGTATCCGTTAGAGAAGTAAAATACACGTCAGTCGTATTTGTCTTGGTAAGTTGTGCCTCCCGGTAATAAAGTGGAAATTGTGTTTTATTTTTCTGCTCGTCTTGCCTATCCATAGTTAGCCGCTGGTTTCGACTAAAACAGCCATTTAGCTTCTAACGGTGGGACTCGTTTGGCTTCTCCCAAGTTTATATTTGGGCTACCCATATTAATAGGCCGCACGCAACCCTTGAATAAAACAAGATTATATTACTACTATCCAGCAAACATCAGAAGAATCCGAGTGATTGGAGAAGACTAAATGAAGTGAAGCAGGCGTCCTCAATCATTGTCACTGCGCGTAGAAGAAGAGAATTAATCTAGTAAGAACTTAATTTAAGACCACGCCAGCAGCTGGGAAAGACACGTACTGTAGAACAAGTGCGGACGCCAGCTAGCTCCATCCAGCACACAGATGAGCGTGCGTCTGTCACTTGTATGGTAGCTGCTGGTGCGATCTCGCTCTCCAGGGTAAGCATTATGCACAGCTGTAGCACTGAAAGAGTGGGTGTTGAATGTCCGTATCAGGGTGGGCTTAAGCGAATGCGGTCGACGTACAATCCTCCTGGGAAAAAAATTGTTTTTTTTTCTTTCAAGCTACATTCAGTAGCACTTCCATTAAAGTGGGGTTACAGGCGAAGAACTCTTCTTTGGCATGGTCGACTATTTGCTGCCTGTGTCCTTTGCCTGAAACAAATGATTACTGTTTTGTAGGTTGTCGGGTCGCTGCGTCTTTTCAAGACATCCTCTGGTGAACATTAAAGAAATAAGTATACATCACACCATATTCAAATCATTACCCTCCATTTAGGCATTCCTGAGACCTGACTTACGATATGATTGTACTCATGGGTTCCATAGCCTCTGAGGGAGTAGAGTGTGATATGCATGCTGAAAGTACAACATCATCTAGATCCGTTTTTCGAGAGTCTACAGCCTATCTGAGTAGTGTTCATGCTGCTCAGGAGTAGCCTACAGGCGTGATGGCGAAGCTGAGTGCATGTGAATGTTTACCTGATTTTTAAGCATTTTGTGTTCAGGATGTACTGCTTTCGGAGTTTTCTTGTTATTGTTTTCATTTCGTGAAGAAAAAAAAATGACTCAACAATCCGGGCCCTAGAAAAACGGATATCCAGCGAAGCTGTTCCAACCACCACTGCAACTGGTGAGGGGAGTGTGCAATGCCTAATTTATGATTTGGATGCTTTTTTGAGTTTGTTCTTTATTGAAGCGTATCCTATTCTGTGTGTTGTATGGGTAATTTTAATGAGTTTATGCACTTTTCGCTGCACTTCGCAGAGCCTCTGCCTTACGGGGGTATGAACCACTGCATTTTTGCTTGCTAAAGCATTGCTGATGATCATATATGCTTGTTTTTGACTTGTCCGTTATTGAAACTTTCACTGCTCTGTACGTTGCACGCGTAATTCAAATGCATGTATGCACTGTGCGCTTCACTTAGCTGAGTGCTTGTAGCCTCTGCATTACGAGGGGGGGATGGTTCCATTGCACTTTTGCTTGCTTAGGGGGGTATGAGTCATTGCTGATGACGATAATTTGTTGTTACATACAAACAAGAAAAACACCGACCGCCGAGAGGCTAACAGCTTCGCTGTAAAAAAAGGAAAACAAAGCAGAGGAGCTCAGAGCTGGGATGTGCGCTAGACTGCGAACTTAGCATCTTCGAGGCACAATGAGACTTTTTCGTCCTCTAGTTTTAGTGGAATCTTCTCGCAATAAATTCTGGGACTTTAGTGGGCTCTCATGGACATCAATACATCTAGTGGAGTGAGCCCATATTAGCTATTGCGATTAAAGAAAAAAAGCTATTTAATAGATTACCGCATTGCAAGTCAACCGTTGCTGTGTTGATCGCGCGGTGACGATTGCTTCAGCAAGATCTTGTGTCAGTGTATGCAGCAAGCACAACTATAACTTCGAACAAGAGGGAACGTGCCCTTACTTTAAGTGATGCCAGTTACCTCATTAGCAAATACGACGTTATGGGTTGCTCCTCGCATGTCGAACATCGCGTCTGCCGCGCGAAAATAGCTAGCAGCAACGCGAACAACAGTAGGGATTCCCGTGAATCGACCTAGTTTTTTTAAAGCACCACATCGAGCTGCCATAAGAAAAAAGACAAAACATAACTGCGCATAAAGCATCGAAGCAGATGGTCAATATATAGGAGAATAGCCAAACGCTTCTAGAAAGATGTTTGCTTTGATAAGGAATGAGTCGCTTCGTGGGGAATATTTGTCGCAGTGAAGATATTAAGTTAGCGTTTGTGGTTTGATTGCGTAATTCCGCAGGGAACAGAACAGCTAACCGTCATCTCTGTAGCGGTTGTACAGATGGCTATGCGCGTGGGCGAGCGACACCAGTGCCGGCCTAGAAGGCGACTGCCAACCTCCTCTCAAGCTGCCGCCACGGGGGAAAGTGTGGTGGGAGAAAGAAAGGGCTGTTCTGCTCGGACGCTCCATCACAGCATGTAATCCTTCATACGCCGCACACAGCTCTTGCGCGACAGCATTCGCGTCTCAAACAGCTATAATAGCTGGCGTTTGGCGACGAACCTCGGTTGGCACGAAATCGCGCACCCTTTTCACCGTTGTCCTTGTATCGTTGGTGAAAGTTCGATGACCACCACTACGGCGGGCGAAAGGGCCAAAGAAAGCTACTCGCTTTAAAGAGAAATGCGTGGCAAAGCAATAGCTCTCGAAAAGTTTACCTCTGATGTTTTGTTTTTTTTTTGTGTAAAACTTAACTACGCCGGGGCAGGCACCGTAAACTTCCACGACGTCACGGCTGGCTGGTGCGGAAACTTCAGCCTGGAGTCGGCGCCTAACTTTTGTTTTTGAGGCTATTCTTGCTTACCAAGCCTCTTCCCACGGTAGAAGTGGTTTTTCTTCGCACTGTAGAAGGGCTATCTGCTTGTACAGCTGACATGTTCTTCTTTAGTGTTCCTTTGACGGGGGAGCGCCTATAAATACAAATACAAGATAGTTTGCACAGTCCACCTCAATCTCAATGCGCTCTCAATCTCAGTCTCAAGCCATTGTCGGCAACAGAACCGCGCAACAGAACGACATCATATGCACCGGCCCCTGACAACGGTTACACGAGCAGTCTGAGGTAAGTCAATCGCAAACTAAGTTGATCGCTTCAAAGTAGCACATAGGCTATGAAAAAGGGCAAGGATGCATGTATGCTAAATCGTTCCTAGTTTAGACAGTTTAACAGCAGTGAAGCCCCACTGCTTAAGTGTGTTTACCAAACCAACCCCACCAGAAAACCGCTGCTTGCACCTTAGATAAGTGTTGCGTAAGTGTTCAATACTGTTTCTGATGCATGCAAGTTAGCTAGTTTTCATCGCGATTTAAATACCTGCTTTTTTGTAGTCGATGCACGCTTAAGGCAAATATTTAGGACAAACATGTAAATGATCAAGTAATATAACGATAAGTACAAAGTGCAATCAATATAGGTAACATTCATTAAAATATAGGTAACATTCATTGAGGAATCAATTATTCTTTAGTACATACGCTTTTCTTGTTTGATACCATAGCAATTCGTATTTGAGAAAGTGTTTGTGCATGTACGTTCCTCACTTTCTGTCCTCTCTCGAGAGGTCTCCTATATTCATTCAGCAGTATCCTAAACTAGTATCTAAAAAATAAAAAAAGAACTTGGCTAATTTGTCTGTAGTGTCAAATAAAACACATAAAGAACATTTCTATTTTATTCTGAAGGTTAACAGTTAGCGAGCTGAGAAACTGAGATTTATAAACATCTCGTTTATTCAGACACAACGTCAGCTACGTTAAGTCTTACTGGTCGGACCTACAATGCAAACAGAAAAGAAAGACTACCTGTGTGTATCTGGCTGTTTACACTTGCATAATTCATGAAATTATGCTACATCTAAGCAGAATGTACACTTAATGCGCCAAAATGTTAATAAAACACAATGAAGTTTATTATACTGAGGGCATCAAGTTGCACGCTAAAGCCACAACACATATGGACTTGTTATACATTGATAGTATATCAAAAGCATTGTTGATTTCAATTGCACTGAACAGTTTCTTGCATATGACAACTATAGAATAACGTCAAAAAATTGCCATTTTTGATGATTGCCGGTTCTTCGTAAGCAAACAAAAGAACAGAACTTTAATTTTAAACCGGTTATTCTGTGCAGGTATTTTAAACAGCCTAACAGTGCACAGACAAATCATGAAAACTTAAAGCTAACGCGCAAAAGCCCGAGGTAATGGGGCGAGCTCTTGCTTTAATGAGTTCGCGACGTAGACGTTCGAAGGCCAAAACAAAGACAGGCAGCGCAAATAGCACTCGAGTGAAAGTCCTGAACACATCCTTTGTACTAAGCTTCTGTCGAACGTACTCTCCATTCCGCCCACCTGTTCTTTGGATTTGCTTTACCAGCTCGACATGTATGAGAAATTCTGAAAAATAATTAATCCGGTGTTCATCTAACAATGAGCACTTCACAATCACGGCACCAAGAGCAAGAATAGTTTCATCGATAAAGATGACTACAACTTTAGTTGCATCAAAAGAATGTCGCACACTTCTTGAAAGAGTAACATTCACGACCAACGTAGAGCGATTGCGCACCAATCAACGGTTCGACGCAGACGTTAGTTGTTTTTTTTATCCCAGTATGATTTACTTTAACAAGTGCTTGCTGCAGCGGGAGTCCTGGAGGCGTGCCGATCTCGTGTTAAGCTGCACCCAGCGTTCTAATAAATGTATTCTCTTTCTCATGATCTTAATGGTCGTCTGGCCGTTAATTTTGGCTTCAGCAAATTTTCCTATTTCTTCAAGCCATCTTTTGAGCTTTTTACCTATGGCGTGTGGGCCTCGCATGGTGGTGCATAAGTACAGAAGGTGAGCCTGTATTTTCAGAAGACCCTCACGCTAGAACTGTTTCTAAGCCCAACTTCCAGGCAATGCTGATGCCGGACATATTATTTCCGAAGCCGGCCAGCCAGTGGAAAAGATCACTTGCGAAAAAATGTATTCGTGACTTCGGCCTCTTGTTTTCGGTAAAAATATGTTACCCTAAGGGTTACGGTTTTTACCTAATATTGTTACCGTTAATGTATTCAGTTCCAACGTAATTGGAAAGTCATTCTACTCGGTCATTATCAGCCGCACAAGAAACCAGACCTCCAAAATTATTAAAAAATTATTAACCGGATAGATTCAATTCAATAGGAAGAAGTATCATATGTCATTTCAGTAGCCCCGGAAAACATATAAAACCGTGGAAAGCACTGGGGATTCTAAGAAATCGGCTTAGTTTTTCAGCCACTGCGATATTTTTAAATATAACAGATTTAATGTTGTAGTCGAGTGGCAGAGCTTTGCATATATAATTTCCATATAATTTATAAAAATTACTTCGAGCCTTTCGAGCGTAACAGCACAGTGGTAGGATTCTTCGTATTATGAGAGCTGTGCCATGCATTCTCATTGTTGACAGTATCCAGACTATACTAGCACTAAATCTAAGTGCCCAATTTATTTCCACGTTTCTTGAACCGGTGTTTCGCTTTTATTGAAAGCTTATTTATACTCTTTGATACTTTGAATAATTCACTTGTATGTACCTTTTTCAGCTTTCAGCGATTTACTTGATTTGTCATGACTGCGACATGGTTTCCTCGTCTGAGCTCGAATCGAACTGTGGGTCAAGAAAAGGTAGCTTGGTGAAACCAATCTCGATGACTTGTTTGTCATAATATATTTGCACTGAAGCATTGATGGCGCCGCCAGACAATTTTATAAAGCTGTACTGCGAACGTTGGGATCACTGGAAATCAGTTATGAGCTAAAGCTTCATTGCTTATTACCAAACTCGCCACGGGAACGAACACTCAGATGCTTTGCTCTTCTAGGCTTATGCCTTCTTAACGCAACACTCTTCAGCGAAAATCATTCAAGGAAGTTCACAATTTTTACGAGCACGATCGAGATATAATCACAGCTGAAAATGATTGGGCCAATGTGATTTTACTTCCTGTACAAAGCGACGCCAAAGTGTGATATTTACCCTATCATCCGCCAATGTACTATCTAAGCCTAAGGGCACCATTAGTTTGTAAGGTAACTTATGACACATTGATAAGAGGACTGGCGTTCGACAGACAGGTCCATTAACTGTGAACATTAAGAATGAGCTTGAGCGAACCCAGAGAGTGCTGAGCACGTTTCAGATAATTAAGGTGTACATGGGACAAAAAGGAAGTGAAAGGCTAACATTGATTCACTGTTCGGCCATAAAGAGGAAAGCAAAGATATTGACTCGAGGAGGAAAAGTTTATTCCAATTATAATGAAAAGATGAGATGAGAGCACGTAGGTACGCTGTCGGGCATTCATGAAAAGCTTCGACGAAGATGCACACGCTGCAATTACCATTTCTCACTTGAATCCGGATAGGAAATTAGCTACGCCTTTTTTGATACGATTTGCTTGCTCGCTGTTTTTCGCCATCATCACCACCAGCAAGATGTGCATACTTGCACTGTATATGGGCGATTTGAGTAGACAACAACTGTATTATGTGGCTATTGTATTTGCATATATCTTTATTAACGAGCGGGAATAAGCATATAGAAGCCGATCTGTCCAAAAACATTCATTTAATTATCCATTCTCGACTATACTAACCACTGTCAGTACTCAGACTACACGCTAAGTCTTCTCACGCAGCCATCTGAGAACCAGAACGTTAGGATCATTAGAACGGAAGCCTTTACGTAAGTCAAAGAAATAAACTCTTTGCGATCTCATGAACTTATAGTTAATACGTCATCGTCCGGTAATTCCGGTATTAAATATTTAGCAAAGCCTTCTGGTCTGTCTAATCACGTGCTTTATATAAGTACGCTGATCTTATTACGGAAAATCCTGTGCGCAACATTTCTAGTCACCTATCCTCATGACCGTATGCGCCTCATCGACCATTGTTAGGAGGAAGCCTTTTTTGCCTAGGCCAACCGGTTTTGCGCCCGTCGGTTGATCAGCACCTCGCCGGATACGCAAAAGCGTGATATAGACACTAGATAAAAGCTTGAGGGAACCGGCTTATATATAAGCACTGCACGTTGACCTTCATAGCAGTGCCAGTGAGCACACGTCTGTTGTGTGTAATCAAACAATAAATCACAGCAGAAAACATTGGCATATGCCATTGTCTCATAGGCATCCCTTACGCACAAAAACCTCTTAATGAAATAGCGCATGATCTAGAGTTTTCGTGAAATCTCTGACGGTTAGTGACCTCAGTTTGCGTTCCACTGTGCATGTTCCCATTCATGTCCAATACCTCAGCATAAGAATGGGCTATTGCGTATGAATGGGTATAAAATCCTTAAATATACTTCAATGTGCTGGCTTTAGGTCACACAAGGGGTACGTTACATATGTGCTCTTATTCTCTCGGCATACGCCTATTTTCACCATTCGTTCCTTGACAAATATAAAACGCCACCTGTGTCCCCTAACATCGCTGCGTTGTCGAAGTTTCACAGTGTGCGTCTGTCTGAATTGGAGTTCGCATTTTTATAGGCATAGCTTGTGAATGTGTAGCGCATGAACACAAACATTGCATGACGTTAAGTTTGTGACCGCTGCCGTGCAAGATCAACGTTCAATAGCTATTACACGTTGTATTAAAGGAAATTTTGGACCCTTGTACGTGTGACATATGCTTGCGTAACATTTAATTAACTTCTTCAGGATAGCTTTGCTTAACGTAAACTCCAACATGCGAGGGGAATCTGCGTCTTTCTTTTTTCTTTCTCTATTTCGCAAGCGGCTGTGCAATCGGAAATGTGCAAGTAAAACTGCACCTACTGCTTCCAGTGCAAATCTTATTTAGAACCAGGTCAATATCCGACAGTTTCCTTGTGCCACCCTTTGCGCCCACTGATTTCATTGTATTCAATGAGAACACCGAATACCGTGCTCACGCATGTACGCGGAGTCTTTCATTTGTTTCGAGAACAATGCTGTCGCACGTCTGTCTTCTTCCAGCACGATTAACGCTGCTCAAGACATGGCGCTATGTATGTAGTCACACAGTACTAACACATCGCAGTGTCTGTTAACAACCAGGGTTTACTTGGACTTTCACAGAACTGTCTTGCATAACCTTCACTACGACATTTTCGTCATAAAACCTCAACTTCATTCATCATTTACATGGCATGTTCATGCAGATCTGCTCACTCAGTGACCTTCCTTGTGCCTAACGCCACGTGCGAAAGAATGAAGATGCTTACTCTATTATTTCCAGTGCCTCCATACGAAGAGACCCGAGGTCGAAACGACGCCCTTGGAAGAATATTACATGCATGGGCTTCGCCGAATAACATATGCGCAAAAACCACCCACTTGAAAATCGCATTAAAATGCAGCTGGGGCCACCTCCGAATATGCGTGTTTACTTCGCATTACAAGCTCTGGGCTTTTCGCTAGGCGCGAAATTCTTATAAACATAGACCTAGTGGAGTAAAATAAAAAAAGGAACAAGTTAACAACGCTAAGTACATTAAAAGAAGGACGAAGTCTAAAACTCACCGAGTTTAAAGCAACGTTTATGAAGCCAGGGAGGCAGACAAAAACCCATTGTCACGCTCTGATCAACCGACAAAGAAGCGAAAACAAAAGGAAAATAAGAGTATTCAAAGCACTTGAGGTTCTGGTAATCGCATCAAATCGATTTTGTGGGGGACCTTCGTAGGGCGGACGAAAGAAAGGAAAATTCAGAGCGTTTTCGTGTGAAGACGGAATAAATTCGAAGAGTACTGAGAAGCGAAAAAAATAAGATATGGAAGGAACGAAAATGAGAGGAGCCCCAGGGAAAGTGAAGCGGAAAATGTGGTCCCACTAATTCTCGAAATACGGTATTTCGCCTTACAATTCTCTCTACGAAGCCGGTGCTCCACTATCCAATTGTGTCTCGAATAGGCCGTCGAGAGCCCGACGAAGTTGGCTGCAGCACAGCGCTGTACATGCTGGTCATCCATTATGTGGTGACGCTGACTCTTGTTACAGAGCATTCCTCATTTTATTAGGATTGTAGCAATGCAGTTTCTCCTTCTTTTTTTTTCAAGTTATTTCAATTTCATTGACAAATCATATAAACATTCATAGACACATTATTATTATGCCCGGAGAGATCCCGAAGTAAAACTTCTAAACGGGGCCTCCACAACGAGAAGAAATCGCATTATTGCGCCTAAACGCGTGACCGTGCATTTGTGTTTCCGTACTGTTTTCGTGCTGTTTGTCAGGTCAGTCCCTCACAGGGGACCGTGATCATGAGAAAGCAATATTCAGAACAAAAATCGATCGGAATGCACACGGCAGGCATTGCGAAATTGTGACTGGAAGCTTACCACTGTCGTTAAAAAGTGTACAATCATTGCATCCTACCGTTGCTAGAAAATGGGAGAGAAACTTGGAGGTTAATAAACAACGTATAGAACAAGTTACGGACCGCGCAAGGAACTATGAAACGAAATCTATTAGATGTAATTTTAAGATATAGGAAGCGAACTTGTGGTTTAGAAATCAAATTGGGATATCCGATATTCTAGTTGACATTAGGAGAAAAAAATGAAGCTGGGTAGGCCATCTAATGCGTAGGGCAGATAACTGGCGGACCCTTTTGTCTACAGAATGGGTGCCAAGGGAAGGTTGTTTGGGTCACGTCTGGGTCACCAATTTGTGGAAGGCGGCTCGAAGAGGTAGCCGCCGTTGCCCCGGTTTATTTAGGCTGGCCAGCCATGATGTCGCGGCATCTCGGGAGCGGTCGCCACCGCGGCCGCTGAATTCGAGTGCGCTAGCGTGTTCTCTTCTCGCACTACTTGCGCGTAAATAGTCGAAACTGCTTATCGAAAACGCATTTGAGGGCTGCATAAAATTAGGTAGTGAGATAAAAATCTGGAGGACACCTAAGCTTCTCCTTTAAAAGCGGAACGCGATAAGATTCAAAGGTTACTGACTGCTTCTGACGCGTCCCGGCAACCGCAGCTTTCTTCCGGATGCGAGGAGGCGAAAGCCATGTGAATGGTGGTGTTGCAAAGAACCGAGCGGGCCGCGCCACTCTATGCATGGTAGAAACGCTGGAAAAGGGGCTTATGCTTTAGTTTCCGCGTAACAGAATTATGTATTCGGGTATGTTCTAATTACAATCCGACGCCGTCACGTCTGTAGGTTGTGTTAAGGTGGTACTTTAAGATTTTTTGACGCATTTTATTTTGAGTAATTCAATTATTTCAGTCAAGCTTCTGCGACAGGCGGAGGGCCCGCGTAGGTTGTGGTTCGGAATGATTTTTGCGAAACGACGTCTGACGCCGACACCGGCTTTTTTTCCGACAAGGGGCCCTTAACGCTATCGCGTTAAAATTAGCAAATTGGCAGGCGCAAGTAGGACTCATCTGCAAAAGGCATTGATAATTTGAGAGTTCTTGGAGAGGCCTTCGTCCTGCAGTGGACGACATAGAAATGAGCTGCTGCTGCCGCTGCCGCTGCCGCTGCTGCTGCCGCCGCCGCCGCCGCCGACGACGACGACGACGACTCACTGTTCCGGCCAGTATTTTTCAGTCACTGCCAGCTTATTTTTGAAGTAGTGCGTTATATTTTTTTTGCTGTCTGTACAACTTTCTCGGTTACCCTTCCATTCACCTCATTCTTATTGATTTATTTTTTTCAGTCTCCCCTTCCCGCTTCGCTCTTATTTTTTTTCTCGCACATTTCTCGCGTTGAGAGAAACTCGGCTACCTATTCATCCGGGGCTCTGTGTCCTAAGGTGCAGAAACAAAGCCCGAAGACGACGGCTGGTTTCCCGGACTCGGCGGGGGGAAATTACCAGCGGAAGCTTAAACACGCTGCCGCCTCCTAACAACGAAATGGGTCGGCGATTATGCATAGCACGTTTGGTTGGGCCCGGGAATACTTCCCGGCGCATCACCCCAGATGGGTTCTCCGCTCAGCTCCTTCCGCGCCTCGCCGCTTAGTGCGTCAGGCTTTGCTCTGCCATCTGCAAATGGGACGCCACGAGAAGCAAGCGCATTAGCGTTGCCGCACACGACCCTGCGTTTGTGTTTTCCCTTGAAACAAATAGCGGGGCATTTGCATGTAATGGGCTTGCTGCTTGCCTGAGCTCGCGGCATGCTGTCGACGGAGGCAATCGGAAGTCTGGAGACGAGACGCAAATTAGGTATGTTTCTTCTCTTTCCTTTTTTTTAAATAAAATTTAGCGCTCAAGAACGATAGCGATCAAGAACACAGTGAGAGCTTTAGCCCAAACCTGCACAATACTTTTAGTTTCGCAATATTAGGCGCAATATTTACGTACTTTCGTGAATACGCCCATCTCAGTTTCTTTTTTTCTTCTGTTCCTTCTTCATGTGTTGTTGAGTGCGTGACAGCATAGGTCTTTCGCGCTTCATGAACATTACTGACTTCTAGGAAACTCAGTGTCACAGTGGAGCGATTAGAACCTTGTTGGGTTCCTATCGACGTCTGCACCTTTGCTGATCTGGGGGAGAGAGAGCTGAAAGAGAGTGAAAGCTGTCTATAAAGATAGCATCGCGCAGCATAGCGACGCGGCGAAGGCGGGTGCAGCCTAGCGGAGGAGAAGGAGTGGTAAGGTGGGAACACAGGTGGTACGAGTGAGTGAGTGAGTGAGTGAATAAACTTTATTGCAGGTCCGGCGAGGACGCGAACTCGTCGCGCACCTGGCTAGTGCCACGTCGGGACCGGCAGGTCTAGCCCACCAGCCCGGTCGCGGGCACGCCGGACGGCCAGGATTTGCTTTTCTAGAGCGGGGCTACGCAGAAGCGAGTCCCACTCCTCCTTGATGAACTTAGGGTATGTCGACGCGCACTCCCAGAGCATGTGAGGTACAGTGGAGGTATGGCCGCAGGATGGGCAGGCGTCGTCGCGATGCACGTCGGGGTAATCTCGTGGAGAGCGGACAGACGCGGATATGTGTTGGTCTGTAGAAGCCTAAGCGAAACGGCTGGCGCCCTATTCTACTTGGGGTGAGGGGGTGGAAAGACCCTTCTGGACATGTAGAAATATTTAATAATCAACTTGGAGTGAAGGGGTGGAAAGACCCTTCTGGACATGTAGAAATATTTAATAATCTCGTTGTGAGTAGCGGGAGCGTCCCTGTGACGGTAGAGAGGAGGGGAGTCAGTGCTCCTTATAGAGGAAGCACGGTCGGTGAGGTCACGCGCAGCTTCGTGAGCAGACTCATTGAGGTTCGGGGGAGCACCCTCGACCGATCCTACGTGAGCGGGAAACCAGTGAACTGAATGGTTTGCGAGAGCTTGTGGACTCGAGCCGCTAAAAAGATGAACACCTTCCTTGGCGATGCAACCCTTCTGAAAAGCCCTAACTGCCGTTTTGGAATCACTATAGATTTCGGACCCACGACCGTCTCGCAAGGCGAGGGCGATGGCGACTTGCTTGGCGACTCCGGGGTCTGAAGTGCGAATCGAGGCGCTATTGGAAATCTTTCCACTCGAGTCGACCACAACGTCCGCAAAGGTCTCCCCGTCACTGTACTCCGCGGCGTCGACGAAGCTTGCTCTAATGTCGTGTTGCTTGATCTGTTTGAGGATGGCTGCTCCTCAGCCCTTGCGTCTGCCCTCGTTGTGGACGGGATGGATGTTTCGGGGCACAGAGGCCACTACGAACTTCTCTCGAATGCACTTAGGAATCGGGGTACGCGCCATCGGGAATTCAGCATGGTAGTAACCCAGCTATTCGAGGATGCGTTTACCTGCCGCTGTGGTGGTCAGGCGACTGAGTTGCGCGCTTTCTTGGGCTTCGGCAATCTCCTCGGCGGTGTTATGTACCCCCAGCTTCAAGAGATCATCGGTATGGGTGGTATGACGCAGGTGGTATGACCTCATTGCGCTCCGATAAAAACCCGTACGCTCACTTCGGTGGACTTCGAGAGGCTACCAGGAACACGGCGTCGAAGCTAGCATGCATCAGGAGGGTATTCTGTAAGAGTCCACCTAGTGGACTAGCCATTTCCACCGCTGCTGATTGGATGCAGCTGTACGAGTGAGGAGGAGCCGAGCGGCCCCAGCCAATCAGCAGCGGCCTAAGTGGACAGTCCACGAAGTGGACTCCTAGAGAATACCTCCCCAGAGCTAAGGCGCGGTGCTAGCCGCCGCGCTGCGTCGGTGCAGCGTCTGGCACACGACATCGACGCATATGGCGTCTCAACAAATCAATTCCGTTGCCGCGGGCACCTCAAATGGCGCACCGTCCCAACCGAACCCCCCCCCCCCCCCAGTGGAAAATGGCAGGGATTTTTCTGAAGCCTTAACTTCCCCCAGCTACGCAGGTCTCTGGTGTTTGCGATAGCAATTATATTGACACTCCAGGAGTATTTCTGTCGTCGCCGTCGCCGTGAGGTTCCGTATGAGTGAAAGCATGTGAGGGTGAGCCGGCGAAAGCGGTTCAATCTCGCGTGCGCGAGCGAGGAACGCCACCAGCATGCGTGCCCTCTCCTGTGGCGCTCGAGGCAAGGGGGTGAGGCGAGGGAGGAGGGGAGCTCCTCTCTGGCGGCTGCTGCGGTACCTCGATGTCCTCCTAGCCCGCCGCTCCGTACAGAGTGGACGCAACCGCGGCGTCTACTACGTCGTCGGCCACGCGAATCGTGGACGCCGTAGTAGACGCCTTTGGCGGACGCCGTAAGGGCGTGTTGCCGGCGCTCGTGTGTTTTGAATGCGGCCTGCGACGTGGCTAAAGTGCGCGCCCGCGGGGGCCTCATCTTCAAAGCAACCTACGATATTTGCAGAGTGCACGTAGTGCCGGTAGCTTCGTATGCGCTGTGCTTTCGACGTTTCGTACGCGCTGAAGCGAAATATGCACGGAGGTCAATTGGTTCGCGCCTACTGCCGTGTTTCCTTACTCCAGCTTTCTCATAGACAGTTTCCGTTGTCATCGAGCTATGTGTGTTCATGTTTACCTGTGCGCGCGTGACACCGTGCTGGTTAATTTCGTTAAAACACGTTGACTGGCTAGTTGGACAGAATGTGTAAGCGCGACTGAACAAGGACGTAGAAAGAAGCAGACACACAAAGACAGCGGTGTCTCGGTGTGTCTGTTTTTTCTACGTCCTTGTTGAGTCACGTTCGCGCATTCTATCATCGTTAATTTAGTTAGTAAGCGAATATTTACAAGTTTGTACGGCCGATAAAACTGCTATCCTTTCTTCGTACAGCTATCTATTAATTTGCCGTCGCAATCAGTGCTTCGCCTTTCCGGCGGAACTGCGAATTTATTTGTTACAACACGGTGTAATATAAATAATCAGCCATGTTGAAGGAAGTGAAGTCGCGTACTTTGCAAGGCATGTCTGCAAGGTCTGCATGCAACGTCTGCATGCAAAGCATACGTTGAGCAGACGACGCGGCGCAGGCGAACACATATTCCGGGGCATTCAGTTTTCCTATTGGCTAAGGAGTCCGGCAGCTTCCTCAGTGCTGCAAGGAACTATTGAGATAGAATATATATGCTGCGGCTTGCGCGCAGGACATGCTCGCAGTTAACTTGCTACATTCTGCCCACTGCAGGAATAGACGCAGTTACATTGATCTATGATTGTCTGTCTTCTTTCGGTCTGTTGATACCGTGCACTACAGTCTTTTGTGATATTTAAAGGTAGGTTTATTACATCTGCTTTTCACTGTGTGATCATATTTCAGGTTCAATGACTTGCGCTGTTCTTCCGTGAAGAGCGGCTCCCCTATATCTTTCCTGTTCCACGCACGGTGTACTTGTAGAGCCTGTGACTGCATAATTCTTATGCGTGCTGTATATCAATAAACCGACCTAACGCAATTATAATACCTAATGAGATTCCTTTTCGTATTTGAAATTATCAGCTGCTGCTTGCCTCCTTTTGGAACTTGCTTCAGAATGGAGACTTCTACGTCTTATCTTCGATTGCATGTACTGTGTTTTCAATATCTGTGTGTCACGTAACGACTTTGCTTAATTTACGAAATAGTTATTGTGCCTTTCTTTATAGGGTCGAGGGAACAAATCAATGAACAAATTGGTTTGGCCTGGTTAAATGATTTGGCTGGACTAGTTTGGGTCTGAATGCGTAGTACCAGTTGTTTTTTCTCATTGACTTTTTTGTTTGGGTAAAAAGGCCGGTTTGAGGCTGAGTGCGTGGTATGTATGAGTCTCTTTCCTTTCTTGTCATTTATATATTTAGATAAAACTTACCCTATGTATTAAAAAAAATGCGCTGCCCCAACAGGTGCAAGCCCTTCGTCCTTACCAACAGAGAAATTGTTTACTTCGTAAAAATAAAGTTAAAATGTAAACTTTACATGTCTTTCGTGGTATTCCTTGAGCTAGTGATTGAACGCATAAAACAATTAAAAGAAGTTTGGTGTTACGTCAGTAAAACCCTCAATCAAAGGAATTGGCAGTTGGCGCCCGTGTACGCGTTTTTGCATTTCACCTCCACTGAAATGCGGCCGCCACTGCCGGGATTTGATCCCACGACCTCGTGCTTAGCAGGCCAACACGATATATACGCTAAGCCACCGCGGCAGGTTCTTTCAAAGCTTACCTACCACATTCAGCCAACTCAAATCTTCTCCAGGCACTGATGGTGCGCACATCAGCCTATTTATTCACATCTTCGCTCACGTAGGTGTCAGAGGCAAACCAGCTTGTCGAGAGTGCCATGAAATAAAGATGAGCCTACGGCGTCTTTCTACCTTTCTTTTATGTAGGGCCGCATATACTTATTTTTATGCTGGAAACCAGTTTCTCCTATTCGATAACGGGGCAGACCTTTATACTCACGGCGCTGCTAGGCCTGTGATATGTCAGGGTTTTGTTTTTTATTGCAGAAAGGCAGTTCAGTGATATTAAGCGGCGTGTGACAAACGGCCCTCTGAGGATACGCGCCCGTCGACGTTATCGATGTCGATACGCCGGGGATGCCAGTTGACAGGGTCGTTTATATTCCCGGCAGCCCCTACACCCTCGTTCTGTTCCTTTCTTCTATCCTACCCGCATGACCTAACAGACTTTGAGCTTCCTCTTCACTTTCAAGGGGAACCACTTAAGAACGCGAAATGAAGTGCGTACACCAAAAACGCCGCTATTATCTGCTCACTCGGACATATTCCCGCGTCAGCACTTAAAAGCGACTCAAGCCCTCATATCGACGAAAAGAGAGCACTGAATGTTATCCGGCCAATGCTGCTCTACTAAGGGCATGAAATTAACATTTTCCATATCCAACTAGCGTGCGCGCTTAATGTTATCACGCACGTTAAGCTCCGGTCTGTACAATTATTCACAAGGAAGTGCTCCTGATACTAACAGCTAATTTTGTTTGACACGATGAAAACAGCCCTTTCACATAATACAAACGTGTAACTGTGACGTAGCAATTTTTAAGGCGAAAGCCTGAAGTGGCTCATACCTCAGATGGCGTCGTCCGGTCCAATGTTACAAAAGCTTATCATCATTAGCAATGGCTCATACCCCCCTACGCAAGCAAAAAATGAAATGGCTCATCCCTCTCGTAATGGCGAGGCTACGAGCACTCAGTAAATTGAAGCGTGCAATGCATACGTTCATTAGAATCACGCATACAATGTAGAGAAACGCGTCGTCTAGTCAAGTGGTACAAAAAAAAAAAACCACGTGGACTTCTCAGTGGTTCATATACCCCCTCAAGTAAGGAAAAAAATTCAATGGCTCATATCCCCATAAGGCTGGGTCTACAAGCGCTCAGCAAATTGAAGCCAACAGTCCGTACATTCATTAAAATCACCCATACAACGCGCAGAACAGCATACGTTTCAATCCCCTGCGGAGAGGATGCAACCTAAAGTCGAAGAGAAACGTCGTTGGCGCGAGTCTGACCCTGCTGTACGAGTGCGCGAAGCCGCAGAGCGTCGAAAACGCCGGACTGCGAAAGCAGCAACGCGACGAATCGAGACGGTGCATCACCAAGTGTACATCAGGCTTTTGCCTTCACGTGTCACAGGAGCCTATAACATGCTGCCGAAATTTTTATAGATATTCCTGTCCTTATTCGTAGTTGTTAAATTTTCTGGCACAGTAGGTTAACTCCGGCACTACACGAATCTTGTTCCCTCGACAAATCAGGAAAGTCGCGGATTCAATGGCGACAACTGCGATACAGTCTTAGCAATGTGGGCCGGTTCCAAAGAGTGCATGTCGCATATAACTGAAGCAAAAGAAATTTTATAACTGCTACTACGGATACTAAAAGAAGGTGTTTTCATGAATACGATATGCAGCTACGTTGTTGGAATAGTTGGAAATACTAATCGTATTATCGTCGACACTTTCAGCTTCACTTCTGCGCGACGTAGCGTTGTGGTGTTCCGCCTGTCGGCAGTGGTATTGTTGTGCTGAAAGTTATATCACCGAAATGAATTGTTCGAGTATCTGACCCCAGGTTCGAATGATGCCTTTGAAATAATTAAACAAGAACATTGGGTTCACAAAACAACGAAGAAAGTGTGAGTTGCTGTCACAATCCTAGCATCTTGGTTTTCTCCACAATATATTTAGATGCGGCAGTGCACTCTCTACAAAACAGTTCAAGATCAAGGCGTTATTAGTATTTTTTATTGTTTTTAAGTTAATGCTGCGCTTCTATATTGGCAAGTAAAGCGAAGCGGTTACACACAACTTGGTAGCCACAAAATAACACTCTCCAGGATGTGAGATTCCCCTTAATGTCGCAAAAGATTTGAAGAAATGCTAACCCGCTCCCCGGCGACCCCTTTTTCCTTGGCGATCGTGTCACATGGCCTTGTGAGTAGCCGCTTGGGGCCACGAGCAATGAACATCCATTATTACCTAACCCTGTACACAGAAATAATAATGGTAAGCTTCCAGTCAATATTCGACGATGTCTGCCCGTATACCGTGCATTTACCGGTACTAAGATATGGGGCAGAAACTTGAATACTGACGATGAAGGTCGAAAACAAGTTAAGGTCCACGCAAGGAGCGATGGAACAAAGAATAGTAGGCATAACCTTAAGAGACAGGAAGAGAGTGGTGTGGATCAGAGAGCAAATGGGGATAGCCCATATTCTAATTGATAAAAGAGAATGAAGTGAAGCTGGGTAGGTCATGTAATGCATAGGTTAGATAACCGGTGGACCATTACGGTTACAGAATGGGTGCTAAGAGAAGGGAAGCGCAGTCGAGGACGGCGAACTACTAGTTGGGGCGATGAAATTAAGAAATTGGCGGGTGCTAGTTCGAATCGGTTGGCACAGGACAGGGTTAATTGGAGATGGCAGAGAGAGGCCTTCGTCCTGCAGTGGACGTAAAAGGTGATGATGATGATGAACACAGAAAACTGGCATAGTGATATCGAACACTCAAGTGCGAAGTTATGTTGCCTATTCAAAAAAGATAGCTATGGGGCATAGTCAAGCATCCAGCAGATGTCTACGACGGGTGGAGCTATGTTGTGAGAAAGGCGAAACTAATGAATGGCTAATGAATGAATGGTGCTACTCGTATTTTGTGAAAACTAGCACAAATTTTAGTATTTAACAGAGCTTGATGCAAAACAAAGTCCTCTTTCATCATGAACTAAATGTAGGAAGTCAAACTGAGAAACATACAGGTACACAGACCCAACCTGCGCTCATGTTTCTGAGAAAGGAACTTCAGAAAGAACTTCAGTTTTGTAACCAGCCTCGTGAATATTTTATATAGTCAAGCGAAAAACTAAGTATGTCGCAAGTGAGGATTTCCTGCGAACTGGAGCTGGCTGGCAAGTTGCACCTTGAAACCAGGCTTTTGTTCAACATGTCTTTTGGACACCTGCCACAGAATAAGAACAGATCACCCCGAGCGGGCATCATTGATCGTGCCTTTCAAAGCCGCAAGTTTTACTTAACTGCCTGGCAAAATCGGCCTCACGGCGGTATATAGAGGAAGCTGATGCTATTAGTGGAACTAGAATGTTGACTTAGCATTTTCATCCAGCACCTACTTCATTGTCTCCTTACTTCGAAACGGTCACGCTTAAAAGAAGTGCATAAAGCCATTTCACGACCTTCGACCTTCTCCGTACAAATTACGCAGTCGAAGGGAAATAGTAAGCTTTTACTTTATTCGATAGAAACCCGTCTTGTCAACGAAATACGTGACTGGAAATGGTCGTGGTATGTGCGCCAACAAAGTTCATCACTGACCCCCTGTAGCAATATGCGCAAATTCTATGTGTGTTTCAATTTGTAAAATCTTAGTCACATAAGTAACCCGCAATGATAGCCAGCTATCAAATGACCTGAGGATACCAGAATCGTATAACGAATATATGACAATTCTTTAGCCTTTCAAATGTCCGCATAATGCGGAATATTAAAAATCTCTGGCTCTCCCGTAATTGAGAGTAAATGCAAGCATGACATGGCAGCCGGCAAAGCAGATTAGTTGGAGATGATACTAGCGACAATCTTAAAATGTGTATAATGCATGTTCGCAACGATGCACCCCACCACACCACGCCGCACCACACCATACTGTGCACTGGTCCATAGGGATGCTGCGCAGCTAGTATAAGAAAACCGGCTGAAAGCGGCACGACAGGCAGCGAAAGACGCCAGGGAGACCGAGCGCACTGCCCAACTAGAAGAAGAAAAGCGCCAAAAGGAGGCGCGACCAAACGTCTTAGCAAATCTCGATTCTTGCGCAGTGATCTCGACGCTAGAGGTCACATGTTGGGCTGCCGCTGAGCAAAGGGCTGGCTTCACGGAGCGTTCGCATGCCAAGGCTAGCTGCGTAACGTAATGCTCTCTCCTAAGTTTTTTCTCCCTCCATGAAGGCAACGCAGCGCATCGGATGCTTCCGGTGCCACGCAACAGCTCGGCGAGCGCAGTATATCTGCAGCAAATTCCATTTCCCAGAATTGAAGTGTATGGTGACCTGTATCTGCCTTTTGAAAGTCCCGATACTGGAAATGACAAATAAAACTTCAGCGTACCATGAGTTACAGCTTCAGGTATATTGAGAACAAGCGTTAGGAATAACTCGGAAGCAATATGTTCTGCAGCTTCTTTGGGAGTGACTAGCGTGTGTAGTGTGGTGCTGTACAAAGGGTGGGGGATCTTGTTTTGCTCTTGCAACTTGCCCGGATGCTCTCATTTGCGTGCCCGGATGTTCTCGTTTGAATCCCCTGGTAACGGCTCTGGCTTTCGGCTCAATTTTACTTGAAGGTCGCTGACAACGGGAGTTAAAAGCATTTCATGCTTAAAAACTAACAAAAAGGTTTATTAGCATGCATGGACAAAAACACTGGATAACTCATGAAGTAAACAAATAAAAAAGAAAAGCAGGTTTCTTAAAAGAGTGAACAATAATTCCGCCAGTAATCGTCGAAATCATTCTCGTTAAAAACTAAATCCCGATACTCGGGAGCGCAGTGGATACAAACCGAAATTGAGTCAAAAGCACAGTTGTGATTGCGCTTTTTCGTTTATCATGTAAACCACGGATCCTATACATATCTAGAAACCAAAATATTAGAAGTCACTAAAAAAAGCCAGTCTCTACGAGAAGCTGAATTCTTTTTTTTTTCGCGTTCTGTTTCCGTTTAAAGACATGGCTCCAAGTAATAAGAGGAAGAAGCTGGTGTAACTACCGGAAAATAAGCGTGCAACATCCTTAAAGCACGTGCTTCGAGTGCGTCGACGATGTGCATTTAACAGCGCTGGATTACGTTCGCACATTGTTTACGTGCTGTAATCGACTTTTGAATCGTAAAAGCTGTGGCGAGTGCGATGCAGCTCGTGTTTTTAGACGGTGCAGCTGCCGGTAACGACTTGTCGCCTGCTCTGCTGTTTTCCTTGCCACATTAACCCTCGCGCTCTCTCTCTCGCTCTCTCTTTTCTTTTCGCAGCGTGGCTTCGTAAATTTTACGCAGCGCAAAAATGAGTTCCAAGTGGTTTCACTGCCATCTGACGTAGCTACAGGACGTACAGCCATCCCCTTCTTTTACAGCCGTTGGAAAGCTCATTGCGAAGAACGACTTGAGTTACGAATAATAATGTCGTAGTCACCTGAACGCGTTACATTTTACACGAGCGGTTGAGCCGAGATTGAAGCATTATAAAATGCGCGGCCATAATTCTCGGTGTACAGCCTGTAAAACGCCAATAAGACAACTGTCTCACGCGAAGTGGAACCACTTTCACACAAGAAAGAAAGCAAGAAAGAAAGAAAGAAAGAAAGAAAGAAAGAAAGAAAGAAAGAAAGAAAGAAAGGAACGCCTTTTTCCATTATTTCTCGGAGCTTTTTGATCTCCAATTCCCTGTGAAAATCAAGTCCCAAGAAAAGTAACGAACAAGTAAACACATATTTTATGCCTTTTGAGATATATATGCACGGAGCGCAGAGCGAGCGCAGAGTCAGAACCAAAGAAAGAGAAAGCTGAGAAAGCATGAAAGAGCTTTTCTATCTTGAATGCAGGCGGCATGTTTAACTATAAACCCAAAGATGAAAGCATCGAGCGGTAATCATAGTTTAAGTAGTCGGACAGGATGACAAAGAAAGTTTAATATCTGAAAGGGCTCAAGACTAGCGACACACCTGGCATGCTGCTACAAGTGAGATCGGGAGGGATGAAAGAAAAAAAGTGCGACAAAAACAAAAACAAGGCACACACACTAATGCATACACTAAACACAAATGCACCAACACAAACATTGGGGAGAGTGTCCTATTGAGTCCTGTATCACGCATGTAGGACAGTATAAGTGCTTTAGTGGGGGGCCGTTGAGATTCCAGACATTGCCAACTGCCAAAGAAGTCCCGCAGCTGAGGTCGCCTGCCGTGTTACATGTGTAGCTCTCCTCAAAACGGTCCTTGGGGTTGTGAAGCGGGTACAAATACAAGTTAAATTACATGAGCCCTCTTCAACACCACAAATGGTACCACAACGGTGTGCAGATAAATTATTTTTAAATAGTTTCTAGAGTAAGCCACAGTGAGGCGAATACGATGAAGAAACGTTCGATGTCCCCCATCGAGGCTGCGTGGCTTACCTACGTTACGCTTGGAGTCGAAACGATAATGTTGTCTGCATTTCCGCTCAACATCAAACAGCGATTATTATTATTATTATTATGATGATGATTTATGGGGATCCTATTCGAAACGAGGCGGTGACAAATATTGCCCTAGTCAGATTGAGCTAAAGAGGTCATTGATACACGTTTGTCAGTTTAGCATTTTACCTATATATCCTTAACCTGTTCTGTTATCATATTCCTTAACCTTAACCTATCCTATTATCCTATTATCCTGTCCTTAACCTATTCTGCAATCAGCCCTCCGCAACTGGTCAAAAACATTTTTGGGCCGCCCCCTCTTCACCGGTCTGCCATGCGACGTCACGAAAACCGCGATAGCTCCCCATTTGATATGAAGTGTACACACTGATTATGCATGATTTGACCCAACAAAAGAAAAATAGTTATTGCTGAGTCGATGCATTTGCACCATTAGCCCTCGGCTATATGTCAAAAGTTCTCGGGCGGTACCCGCTTCACCTGCCTCTCACGCGACGTCACAAAACCACAAAAACTCACTACGTCCAAGTGTCGTGCACGCGTTAAAGATGCATTAATATGCCGAACAAAACGGCATTTCTTCTGAATAGCCGTAGGCTGCCCCGTTCCGAAAGGAATAAAAGATGGCTGCCACCGATCGCTCAGGCACTGGCTACTCGCACCAGCCGGAAAGCATGGGTTAATTTGCGTGTGATAAATGTTTTTGCATAGCCGTGTAACTTTTTCGAGCACTTTCGGCACGTTTACGGCCTCGTTCTGCCACCTCTTCTTTGCTGAGGATCCGTTTTAGCGTCATTCTTAAGCTTCCGTTGCACGTAGCCGCGATTGTCGACGAGCCACCACCAGCTAAGTAGGGGAAAGCGGACCAATCGCAGATGCCGGCACTACCCTCTTCATCCATTTATCGATTTTAAGTGCACTGGCTCGGCCCCAGCGAATCCCTCTCCACTTGAGCGTGCTCCTCGCATCTTGTGAGCCAATTAGATAAGACGAGCTGCTCAGTGTAGGTAATGTTATTTGTTTTTTGAGCAAACAAAAGTGACCTCCAATGAACGAGGTGAGCGTTTGATTGGTTTCTTCAGACAACACTGCAGTTGGCCGCCCGATGTTTGAGTCGGCGGTTAAGCAAATTTGACGTCAAGAGATTGGAATAGTTTTACGTTATAGTGCCCATGATGTTAAGCCTTCTCTTCCTGTTAACTTAATGGTCACCACAAACTGAAAATGAAAACAAAAATGAAATTTATAACCACTATCATTTATGGTGATTATAAATTATATATATATATATATATATATATATATATATATATATATATATATATATATATATATATATATATATATATATATATATATATATATATATATATATATATATATATATATATATATATATATATATATATATATATATATATATATATATATATTGAAAAGTGGTCATACCAATTTTCATGAATATGCTGGATCAGGAAAATAATGTGATCTAATGTTATTAATGAAAAAAAGGTGTTTAAATGAGAGTCTCGCTGTAGCAATGACGTAAGCTATGTAATCCTTTCTTAATGGTGCTCGCAAACACCGATAGTTTTCCGTTGGTCTCGACTGGAACTCCATCGAGGTGCGATGCCTTTAACGCCGCTGGCGGCGCTTCTTATGAAGAATGCTATTCTGGACATCATCAAATTCCGCCGTATTCTTATATTACGCAATGGCGTCGGTTTGAGCCAATGAGAGAGCCTGTAGCAGCCCTGTGAGCCAATCAGAGCTCACAATATGGCGAATTCGACAATATGCCGGATTTTCACAATGTCCGGAATATCACCCTATGCCAGCGAAGGGAGCCTTCATGAAAGCCTTGTTGTAGGAAAGCACTATGGGACGCCTGAGGGCCTGGCATTCTAGGAGCTCCAGCGCAGCGCTAAAGTTGTCTATATATCGCCTTCTGTGCGTCACCCTTTGTGCGGAACTGCCATTTTTTTTTTACTTTCATTCATAAAAATTCAACATTATTACGTGCGGTTCGTATAGACTTGATGTATATTCACGCGATTATTCGTCTGCTGGTCAAACATTCAATGGAATGCCACATTATCAAGCTTGGTTCTTATCTACAAAATTGTTTATCTCCATTAAGAACAGGCATGGTGAAGTTACGAATAGTTATTTTCCTTAATTCGTGCATCAGTAGATCAACCACTGTATATCGATTGATCCTAAAGTACGCAAGAAACACACTCAAGTGGACTGGGAAGCTTTCCGTTAAAAAAATTTCAGGGATTGAGTACATTACTCCCACAAACGCGAATAGAATTTAACTGTCTTGTCTTTTCAGCACCGAACATTATTTGTTGTCCAGCAAGCGCAACTGGTCGTACTTAGCGAATAGCGCGCATTATTTCTAGACTATTTACCCCACCTCACAAAGTCATTTCACACAGTTACAATCACAGTCAAGCCTCGCCTATGTGGTGCAGCCCCGGTATGCAGCATGCGTGATAGGGGTAGATTGAGCTGCCGTTACCAGTTTCTGCCTTGGGGCCGTCTCGCCCAGCGTCACTCTTTTATTGCGCGAAGTGAGCGCTTCGCTCTCCCTGAGGCTGTGCTCCTTTGCCTCGCCACTCGTCCTCGCCCCCCCCCCTGCCCTTCCTTTTCTTCCACGCAAATTCGCCAGCCGCAGTTATCTCGGGCGGGTCTGCAAGCGACAGCCTGTGGACCAAAATTGTGCCTCAGGGGGTCGCTCTGGGAAGCAAACATTTAGAAAACAGGAGTTCACCCCCCGACGCATCGGTTATTCATTGTCCTGAAAATGGTGCTATCCTCATTGTTCCTGTCTCATGCCGCAGCTTGCACTGTCGCACGCATGAAGGCGTTGGGGCTGTTTCTTTTGGGCAGCCGACAGCAGTTGGTTCTTTTTATCGTTTGATAAGCGCAGCCCAAAATTAGTATACTGCCAACGCTGCAGTTGCTTCCTTCTGGGCGTGCTTTGACCAATCAGCAAAATTGAATACGTCAGCGCTACTGGAATTCAATGGTCAATGCTATCCCCTAAACTATTGTTCCTCTTACAAACAAGATTTCCACTGTAAGTCAAAGTCTGCCCGTGAGTTTGCAAGCAAAAGGTGGAGAAACGTTAGAACAAAAACCCAGAATGGCCGCGCGAGTTCTGCGACACTTCAGAATTGCGAGTACTTTTTTTCACTGGCTACTTCCTGAAAGCTGCACAAATGTACTAAAAGAATAAAAGGGTAAATTTAAAAAGTATCAATCAAATGCATTTACTTCTTAACAGCTAAAGTGGCGCAGAGTAAAGTAAGGTGCGGTTTCCATATTAACTTGCCTTGCGTCCCTTACCAAGCAGAGACCATTCAGCAAATGAAGCACCGCACACATTCAAAGTGCTCGTGCTTTCTTGAATTGACTGAATTCTTAAATTTCTTGAATTCGTAAAGCATCGCACGCGTAAAGCGAAGACGTGGAAACGTTCCCCACCTGCGGCAAGTTGGTTTTTCATCCACTTTCATTTCCATTAATTTATCACTTCTTTAATTCAGTTAGTAAGTACAAATAATGCCCCGTGTTGTCCTTCGTGTCTTTGTTTGTGGGCTGCTTATGCTATGATTATTCGATATCGGGCCTCTCGGTCAACCCCCTTTCCTTCCCGTTCATTATATATATATATATATATACATATATATATATCACTTTCGGCGAGTTCAGTTCAGCGGCCGAAGCGTCACAAATGTGTTTTGATTGAACAGTTGGATAGCCGAGAACGAGCGGGCTCGCGCGCTTGTCATCTTGTATTCAAATGACAGTGCAGCGGTAGAGCGCTATGATGACCTTGACATCACAGTGGATCCCCTACTTTCGCTTCAGGCAACGCGCAAGCAAGAGAGACGGGACTCACGTGCTTGAATACCGCCATGCACCGTTGCTATTGCGCCCCGACTTAGGATAAAAGAAGACGTGATACTACGGCGCCTTCCACTCGAGGTCCCCCTTAGACCTAACGTTCTTGGTAAAAATATCATCAAGCTGCTCGAACCGCCGAGGAACTGACAGCAGGGCTTGCCTATCCAATATGTCATGGCGCAGAAGAAGCTGTCGACGCAGCTCACCTATACACTGGCAGTGCCCTGAAACTGATAACATCGGACGAAGACACCTTCCTCGACTGTGCTTCTCGCTTAGTCATCCCGAAGGCCTCCGAATATGGGTGTAAAGTCTTCAAATAACTCACTCCTCTACTACATCATGGAATCTGGCCTGTATATTATGTTGTAGAAGATGAAGCTGAAAGCGAGCCCTGAGGCCACTTTTGAATAAAAGCCTTTATACCGCCACCATCGTTCACAACCTGTCGTTGTCTCTGTCGCGATGATGTCATCTTGCGAATTGTCTCTAAACAAGAGCAGGCTTTCCCCGCCAGCGCCGAATAAAGCTTCTCCTAAATCGATTCCCACAGCGCGTGGGATCTGCATACTTTTCTGTCTGTGTCCCTCAATATTGTACCGCGTCTCCATATGCGGCGATACCACCTTCAGAGGCCAACAAACGTGAGACCTGCATCGCTCCGCGTTTTGTAAAGTTATTTAACGGATATATTCAAGGCACCTTTCATACGTGTTTATACAGATAGTTCAGCGTCATTGTTTTGCCAAAAGTAACATCAATCCTTCTTTCCGCTAAACTAAGGTGCCACTGCAGACAGTGCAAAAACCACCAAAATTATGACGCGTGAGACACCTAATATTTGTTTATTTTTGTATCGAGAAACGTGTATTTCAGTCTTAAAAACTAGGCAAGAACAAACGCCACTGCACAATAATGTGAGCAATAACTTAAGTGGATTGCTTCAAATAAGCTACAATCGGGTGGACTAACTCCTGGTATGGATGGTATTGCATGATTCATTAGGTGAATTAGTACTAAAAAGCACGAACGCGCAAAAAATTACGAACGGTAGCACAACTGTCAATTCTGTATTAGCAGAGAAAATCCGCAGACATAATTCCTTTTTTTTTTTTTTGCCACGCATGTGCACCAAAATGCTATAAAAGACCACGTATTCGCGCTTGTGCATCAGGGGCAGGTGTTCCAGACTCCTCTTTCGAATGAACAGCTGGTAGCGGTGCCCCTAATCATATTCTTTGTATTCCATGTTTACTATAAGCGCTAATTGCAGAATTATTCAAACATAAAGCCACGAGCGGTCGCGGTTACCTGCACAGCACTTTAGTGTCTCGCTCTATTGCGGAAAATTGTGGAATAATTTATCGCCTTTTAGGCGGCACACAATATATTGCGTTTAATCTATGCGGGTTGTCTTGAAAGATGACGCGGTTTAGTATCAGATAAGAAATCAGCAGCTCGGACGATCTAAATATCATATCCTCCGGAGCACAAAAAAAAATCTGTCCGACCCCACGTCCAGCGGGAATCGGTGTTATGAGAAGCAGCGTGCAGGGAACCTTGGAACATACCGAGTTAACGAAGTGACCACGAGAACGCCAAGACGTAGGCGACTGTTTCATGATCTAAATGACACGCAGGTCGTGGCCGACCATTTATGTTCGTCATACACTCTTGTCATACTAGGCCAATTTCGGTACATACAGAGTTAACGAAACGATTATGAGAACACCAAGACATAGGCGGCTGTTTCATGATCTACATGACACGCAGGTCGTGGACGATCTTTATGTTTGTCATACACTCTTGTCATATTGGCATATCAAATTGGCATACTATGCCAATTTCGGTACATACCGAGGTAACGAAATGCCAATGAGAACACCAAGACGTAGGTGGCGGTTTCAAGACCTACATGGCACGCATGTAATGACCTATTATTTATGTTCGTCATACATTCTTGTCATATTATGCCACTTTTGGTACATACCAACACATAGACGGCTGTTTCATGACCTCCATGACACACTTGTCATGATGTTCATGTCATGGCCGGTCACTTGTGTTCGTCATAAACTCTTCTCATATTATGTACCAAGACGTAGGTGGCTGTTTCAAGACCTGCATGACACGAATGTCACGCCCTTCTTGTCATGACCTATGATTTATGTTTCTCATTCACTCTTGTCGCACAATGCCAATTGGGGTAAGTATCAAATTAACGAAACGACTATGAGAGCACCAAGACGTAGGCGGCAGTTTTATGACCTACATGACACTCATGCCATGACATTCATGTCATGACCTACCGTTTATGCTCGTCATACAGTCGTTTCATACTACGCCAATTTTGGTAGATACCAAGTTAACGAAGCGACCATGAGAGCACCAAGACGTAGGCGGCTTGGTAGATATTGCCAAAGTGGCAAATGTTCGCCAAGAAATGCTGCGCATTTAAAAGCAGGTATACCATATCAGCTCGTATTATTCGGGACTTCTTCTATATACGGGCAATAACTTTTATGAAATGGCGGGGTGAACTTCTCTTTCTTGCTTGCCGTCTGTGACTACAAAAGGGATTTGCGCACTCTTTACATTACACAGGTGCCACTTCCCGGGAACTTCAAATTTTGTGGCACGAGGATGGCGTCTTTTCTCCCTAGCAGCTGCAGCGCCAACTTCTAATGGTTTCGGAGGAAAGCAAGAGAAACCTTTTGCGCTGGCCTCGTATTCGTAATATAGCGACTCGACGCGTCCTGTCTCTGCGAGGAAGACCTGTGATTATTTATTTATTTATTTATTTATTTATTTATTTATTTACTTACTTATTTATTTATTTAATTTTTTATGTATTTATTTATTTATTTATTTACGTCTTCGCTCGCTCGTTAGTTCGTTAATTAGTTAGTTGGTTAGTTAGTTAGCTAGTTACTTAGTTAGTTAGTTTGTTTGTTTGTTTGTTTGTTTGTTTGTTTGTTTGTTTGTTTGTTCGTTTCTTTCTTTCTTTCTTTCTTTCTTTCTTTGTTTTATTCCTCCATTCGAAGCGGTTTCTTTCAACGTTCAAAGCCTGTGCCCCATAATCAGAACAGGCTTTCCTCACGTGATACACAATATATTTCTTTTTTTTTAGTCAGCGCTGAAGCTGTGTTACTGACTGCATTATACTTGGAAGTCAGTACTCTGTACTGCAGCAAACCTTGTTTCTTCGTCCCTAATTATTGCCGCCGGCTTATTTCTGACCGGACAGAAGGTTGAGGCTTTCGTTTGGTTTATTTTCCCTGGTTTGTGTTATTCTCTCTCTTCTTTTTTTCTTTCCTTAGCAGCGTCGGCCTATATACACTCTTACAGGCGTCACCACGGGCCTATTCACTCCAGAGACCTGTTCAATGCGGTTAACGTCATAGGTCTGAGAGGTCTCATGTGTTTGTCATCTTGCCCCAGGGAGGCCCTTGTGTTCGTGTCATTTGCTGCACCAACCACATTCTTCGGGGATAGCCATTGTGCCTTCCCACATGGGGGTGACAGTGTTTTTCCAATCAGCTTAGTACATCCTTTCTCTGCGCTTTCAGTGAGTCGATCGGAGCTCATTTACGCTGCTCCTAGTAATTCATTTAGGAGTCTTTACCGAATTAGTCTGTGGGTGAAGTGTATCTCGAGCCGTAGTTACAGGGTTAATTTCTTGTTTCTCTGCTACACCTAGTCGTGGTATGTTTTTTATTATTATTATGTGCCGGAACACAACTAAGGTAACGCACAAATAAACTACATTGACGAACAAAACTTTCTACGCCCGGAACAAACAAAACCGAGAACACTACCGAAAACGCTACAAGACAGGGGCCAGCGTTCTAACAACTTGAACTAATGTAGGCAAAAGGCATAGTGCAACCCGAAACAGGAAAGTGAAGGACACAGACTATACCCACATTTCGCCACACGTATGTGCAATCTGTGTCCTTCTGCTGTCCTGTTTCGGGTGGGCTATGCCTTTTGCTTCCACCGTGCTATACAAACGAGCCCAACATGCAACTTTGGGTTTGAACTAAGCGCGCTGAGATAATGAAAAACAACGCGGATGCTATGACCAACGGATGACTTAAGACACCTAAATAAACTTGCTTCAGTGACATAAAACAATTCAATAGAAAGCAGTAGCTCAAACTCTCATTTTTTATCACGTGGTGGGATTCATTTTTACAACCAGGGGTTCTTTAACGCGCACCTAAATCCAAAACAAGCATTCTAAAAAGATATTGCGCCATAAACAACACACACAAGAAAGACGACGACACCACGGGCACCACCACGTCGTCTTTCTTGTGTGTGTTGTTTTTCGCGCAATATCTTTTTAGTATGTGATGTCACCAATTAGCCCTGCAGTTAACTCTTCCCAAACAAGCCAGTGTTTCTCTCTCGTTTTTTTTTTTTTTCATTTCGCCGCCATCGAAATGCGGCTGCCACGGCCTCGATCGAACTCGCGACGTCGAGTTCAGCAACGCAACGCCATAGCCGCACCATAGCCATCGCGGCGAGTGGCACTGCCTGATTACTCGCCATCACTGAAACTTGACAATATACGGATAACGTTGCTTGCCCATCAAACGCATCACAAAGGGAAGACGGCGAAAAACGCGTTTCCAATATCCTGCTCGTCCGAAGGAAGCGCGAGTGAGTGCGAGGACGGGTTTGGATGCGAAATGAAATGCCTGCTGGACAACAGACCATTCACGAAGGAGAAATAAAAGAAATATCGAGACACTGGACTCCACCGTCCTACGCACAGAAAGCCACCAGAGCAATGCTGCGCATTTGAAAGATGACCGGGCTCAGTGACCGCCTTTGAATGCACAGTGAGCTTTCAATAACAGTGAGCGCTGTTATGAGCGCTCACACATCAGTTCTTATACCTTTCTTCCCTTCGCGTTTTCGTTGTTCTTGCCGTCTTTCTCTCTCTCAGCGTAGGGTAGCCAACCAGTCGCGACCGGGTTAAGCTCCCTGCGTTTCCTTTTCTTTGTCTCCCTCTTTGCTACTCTTTAGTGAAAGAACTGCCTCCTTCAGAACATTTCATACTGTGGTACGAGCACCGTGAAGGAGCAGCAATCAACATAAAGGGTATAGCAGTCTTCGAAGGCGTTTGCTACGAATTAAATGGTCACGACAGCGATAAAGTTGACGTGACAGTACAGAATGTCCGTGTGAGTCAATATATTCTTTTGAAGTGTGAAGTCTTTGGATGATCACGGAGTACGGAGCTGCGACTTACCCAACACGCTGTGGTATTTATCTGGATAGTAACCTGATTGATGACGATATATTGTGCGGGTGTCTTCGTACTCACCGCGGGACTTGGCCAATAATTTAATGTCTCCTCAGCTGGGGATGATGGGGCCTGAATTATCTTTCTGCGGCGGATGCGGGTGGTTAAAGAGAGAAAAGAATGCAGAGAAAGGCAGGGAGGTTCCCCAGAGGTAGTTCCGATTGGCTGCCTTGCACGGGGGAAAGTGTTAAGGGGGATAAAAAGAGAAAAAGAGTGGAAGGGAGAGATATGGAGAAAGAGAGACGACCAAAAATTTGCGCTGCATCTCTACGCACAACATACTTGAAATTTGAATTTAAGCAGTAAAGTGAATTCGCATATACGTATTCTTTAAAATTTACCAATGGCTCCCTTTTAGTTCCTTAAAGAGAGAGAGAGAGAAACAAGGAAAATTTACAGAAATAAACCAGAAAAAGGTCTTGTTTGCTACGCTGTGCCGGAAACGGAGAAAATAAATGTAAAGAGATAGGGAGAAAGATGGTAGCTAAACCGAAATCACCGCACAAAATTCTCAGCCCGCACACGTCACGATCACAGCCTATATATAGCGTGGTCCGTGTAAACTGCGCAAAGCGAGCTGTCTTTAGCGCATATAGGTACGTCCGTTGTGACCACTGTCCTTGCATCTTTCGTTGTGTAAGTGTCTCAAATTCTGCACACAGCACGTGCTTCTCTGTGGCACATTTAACGTGGGCAGATGCACAGGCTTCAATATAAAACAAGACAAGTAGCATGCAAGGTGGAGAAACGCATCTTTGCAAACAATAGGTGGCAGGCGGAGCAAGACGTGTGCATTATTCATTTTTGAAATAGATAATTGTCAAGTGGCTTATTTCGTATTTCATCAGAAACATTGCCAGACTTAGTTCAGGAAAATATTTAGAACGAAAGATGCAGTATGCAATTATTATTGCAGTGCTCCCATTGCAACTAGAGGCGTTGTGCGAAGATTAATCATTCGTCACTTATTTGCAAATGACGCATGAACACCTTCGTCCGCACTCCCCGGTGTTGACACTTTTCAGCATTGCTTAAGGAGTCTTTATGTGTGCTTTCCTTTCTTTCTTTCGTTTTATACTTCTATCTTTCTGTCTTGAACTATTGAGTCGCTTCTGAGTGTTCAGAAGAATAGATGTCACTTGGCACTCTTGCAGAGACTTTGTGTTTGATATACATCACGGTTATTAATACTCAACTATATTTCGGACACAATTTTTGATGCATTTGTCGCCAGCACTTCTTTTATTATTTCTCCCAGATTTGTGCGCAGAAATGAACAACGTTCTGTCAGTCCGTGCCTGATGACACAAGGAGACCATTCTGATGACTTACGAATGATTGCGCTTACCATTCTGAAACCGCACAGGATCTATAATAAGGGGCATAGCGGAGCGGTCACACACGCACTAAAGTATAATGTACAGACCTCTTTTCAAAATAAAAATGCACTACGCCCAATGCCAGCTGAAGAAGCGTTCTCTTCTTCCGTCGCATGCAAAAATGCATACCATTGCTTAATAATTTAACTCAATAAACTCAGCTTTGAATTGAGACAATTTACAAAAAGGTAATTGTAACATAGGAAGTTCACTGCAAGAAGACAGTCGGGAACGCTCACCTAAACTGCAGTTCATTCACACGGTGAAGGTTATACGTTTCAGTATGCACATCACGTTGTATCAGCGTACAAATTATGTATAGCAAGCTGCATAAACGTTCCAAAACAAACTGAATTAACTCTCTAAGCAATACTTCACCTGCGTCTTTGAATATTCTACGGGTTCAAGTAACTGCAATAATTGTCGGGGAAGGAAACAAGCGCAAAAGTACATTCCTTGATTGAAGTATCGGCACGGTACATTAATTCCTGTCATTGATAAGGCATTGTTGTCGCCATAAACGTGAAAAAATATATATACACAAAAATGGCGTTGTACATTTCTTAATGTATGCGTGGTGCAAAAAAGTATGAAGTCGAGACAACAATGCAACACTTAGTTGACAAAACATGCACCCAGAAAAGCACGAGAAACAGGAATAACCAGGCGTATGCGAGCTTGCTGAATGAATGCAAATGGGCCGCCTTCACTTTGCATTTTCTTTACTTAATAGGACAGAACTTCTGGGTAAAAAGGCAAATTACTAACACAAAAAATAACTTCATTTTTTTCATCGAACCCGTAAATCATTGTTAGATTTATTTGAAATACCACCGTTTGTCTTACGTCGTTTTTATTTAGTGATGCGGGGATACCTGCACGAGGGATAGGAGGAAATTTGCTATCCTCGGTTCCTAGAACTTAATTCCTTCTTCCAAACCTCTTCTTCAATCACATCCTCTCAACAAGTTCGCGCGGCACAGTTGAAGTCTAATCTGGTGTCAGCAGGTTCGAAACCGCGTTCCCAAGTCTATCAGCTCAAAAAAGAAAAAAAGGAAAAAAAAAGAGTATTCTGCTAGGCCTCCTGTCTCAGAGTACCAACGACTCCTGGCATTCTAAATGCACACGCGCGATCCAAGCGTAAGATTTCTCGAGCATGAGGTACATCGCGAATTCGGCTCGTGATTAGCTGACACCAGTGTACGGTTCCAGAGCACTGCGTGCCTTTACAGAAACGAAGCGCAGCGTCGGTATTTACTTTAAGCGGGAAACCGGCGGTTCGCATCGGCGGCGTGTTTGACGAAATTGCTATCTTTTCTTTCTTTTTTCGTTTAATTTTCGGGTAATTCCGGGTTGTCGAGGAGCGCCGTTGGCCGTCGTGATTGGAATACCTGCGCGCATGGATCCCGGTTTCTTCTATCCTCCTCGTGTTTTCCCCCGACGTCTTGTCCTGCTGTCTGCGGCTCAAACGAAGTTCAGAAGAGACCTGCTGTGTTCTTCATTCTCTAGGCCGCTTTCCTTTTCTGTCACTGCCATGCATGCTACACGGGTGCCAAGAGTCTCGACGAATCGCGAACACACTGCGGCTCCCGGATTCCTTCCCATTTTGGATGGGGTACGTGAATGGCGGCTACTGCCTGCAGCTGTGGCGCCGAATTCGCTTACATCCTGAGAAACGCTTTTTCTTGCCAAGCCATGGAATGTTTGATATTCGAAGCTCTGTCGATGTTGGCATTGTTTGCAGTTGTAAGTATAAAAGCGCTCAATGGTTGATCAATGACGGTAAGCACTACGTTACATTGATTTATGAATAAGTCCCAGCCTATATATCGAATATTTTATCAAAAATTTGTGCACGAAATGTAGCTTTATAGCGCGTTACGAGAAAAAGAAGTTTACAAAGCTGAAAGGATGTTTAGTTAACTTTAGTGAAAAGCTATTTTGGCAAGTTTATATATATATATATATATATATATATATATATATATATATATATATATATATAAACTTGCCAAAATAGCCTTTCAATAAAGTTAACTAAATATATACATATATATATATATATATATATATATATATATATAATAAACGCAGGCAAACCGGGGGGCGGGAGGTGCTGTTATCTAAATAAATGAAAATTAAAGTGGACGAATGAAGAAAGGGCCGCACGTCTTCGCATTACGCGTGCGCTGCTCTTACCAATTGAACTACCGCTGCATCGTTTTTGCGTCTACTTTCTTCGGTATTTAGGTACGAGTACTAGAGTCAACCCGCGGAGTGTTAGCCAGTGCCACCACTCACGGCCATGGAGACGAATGTAGCACATCATTCCTGCCCCAAGGCGCCATATGGTACGTGAACATGGGGTATACATATGAATTAAAATAGATAACATCCGTGCGTGTAAGGAAGGAGACAAGGTTACACACGCGCTCATCTATCCTTGAGTCACCTTTTTAACTGACTAAAACTACCCGTGCACCCGCAACTGTTCTGCCCGCACCGTGAACGACCAGCGAATATTCAGTAAAGTCAGCAGAAACCATCAGTCGTCGGCACCGTGACTATATGGTATTCGTCTTAATTTGTTATAATTTTTTAGCAGACTAGACCGGTGGCGAAAGGCGCTTGCCTAGACTCTGCGCCACGCTGTACAGACTAGAAATATGGGACGTCGCCACCAGGGAAGAGAACAAGGTAAATAAGATATAAACTAGTCGTCGCCTGTGGCGCGCGTTATTAGAAATTGCGCCTGTGTGCTGCGGTACGTGCCCAGTCCCGCGGGAAGCAGAGTTAAGCTTTTCGCTGCATAAAGATTAACTCGCGCTGCCGTAGTGCTTGCTTCCTCGTTGGCGCCAGCAAAGAACCGGGTGCATGCGTGACTCGAGCCCAGGATAACTCCAGCGCCGCAACACGGCTTATATATCATCATTTGTGTTGTGCATTAAAAAAAAAACTAACTTCAGTGCAAAACTTGTTAAGCTGCTTTTCTACTGCCTCGTGTTCGCAAGCTGACACTGTAACTTGAACATATATTAAATGCTTTCAAAAAAGAAACAAGCTGTAGCATATGGAGGTTACGACCGCCTTAATTCTGAAATGAAGTAACCTATTCATTAAACAACCACAAAGAGTAGCGGCTGTATGAAATACGATCGCGGCGAGCACGCGAACCGACGGGGCCTGAATGCGAGAATTTTTCTTTGCTTAGATATACGTGTACATTAGTAAACAACCCCAGATGGTCCAAATTAATCCGCAGTTGTCCACTATGGCGTCTTAGCCATTGTGTTGCTTCGCTGTGTTAAATCCCGCGAATAAATATCATTTTGAAGCTTGTGAAGCGAAGAGCAAATGAAGTTTAAAAAGAAACGTAGAAGATGTCGCGTGTTTCTTTTTTTACACAATTGTTAATTCAAAGCTAGAATGAGATATGCATGTTGCTTACATTTGAAATAAGCTTTATATTCTTAAAACAGGAAAAATGAAAGGGCGACAGAAGACAGCCCGCTTCCGGTGTGACCGGAACACACAACCACCTCGCAGCACGTGCGATGATCCGCAAATTGAGCTGCGTCGACAGCTTTCGCGCTCTCCACATCTGAGGCACCTTATCCCCCACTGTAACTTTTATGCCCCATTGTGATACTTAATCTGTCGGCGCTCTTCTTGATACTAGCTGTCCACATTCTTGGGCATTCGTGTACGTGTAATTGAACAAGTTTGGTTGTGTTAGCCGGCCCCACTTACAACTGTGGTGACGGAGGCAGGACATTCTTTCAACTGCAGGTGTTCCATAGCGCGTGAATATTAGGATCCGCTATTTTAAGTTACAAAGGCTCCCAAAGTCTAGGTTCCCGCTTATCCCTGTCGGTTTCCCCGTTTCTCGTGGTCCTTACTAAGAGTAAACTGAGCACCTCGATTACACAAATTCTTGTCGCTCTTCACAAAGCGAGGGCCTCATCTCCGCCGACCTCGATGCCCTGTGACACAACATTCGCGAGGGTTCATTGGGCAGTTGCCTGCTCCTACGACCACATAGTACTGGACGGGTGTATGGTTGAAAGGATGTTCCTACCTACAGTGTCTATGACCTTGCGCTGCGGAGCTTGAAAGTCCGAGGCTCCAATCCGGCCACGGCGCTCACATATCGACGAGGGCTAAATGAAAAAACGCTCGTGTACCCAGATTTAGTTGCACAAGGCAATCTAAATAAATTTGGTCTCCCCCACTACGGCGTTGCTCATAATCAGAACATGGCTGTGGCACGTAAAACCCCAGAATTTATTCTATTTTAATGATGTTCTGTATCTGCCACAATGGTCTTGAGTGGTGCTGGCTGCCACACCTGCAGCTAGGTTTATAGGTGTGCTTAAATAGCAAAAAAAAAAAAAAAAAAAAACTGGATGGAAGAGAGCATCGCACATGTCACGTCTCTTTCCTATTTTGTTACCTGCACTCTTCTTTATAAGGAGAATAAGCCTATCACCAATTGGTTCACTATTCATAGTTCATGGTACATTCATTTTGTTTGCATAAAACTTCATTAACTTATGCTTCTCTTTGCTTCATTGTCCATTAGCTTCATACGAATCCGACAGCAAAGCCCATTGGTATCCCTTGTTTTCTCGCTCGTACCCGTGAACTAAAGATAAAGATATGAAGCTACAACGCACATTCTGGAATCTATATGTGTGACGCGAAGCTTTAGTAAAGCGGTTATGTGCTTTACAACTACCGGCGATGCGTACAATTTCGTTTACTTTCATCGTAGTGTAGAATAGACATCCTATTTGAAGAAAGTGCAGGATACAGGCCACAGAGATGCAAATTTTCTTGCAGTTTAGTGGGAGTGTATTTATTCTGATCAAACATTCCGCAGCGCTCATTGGTTCAAATATATATCTAAAATGGACCATTAGCAACGCGTTAGACATTTAGCACACGCGGTGCAAGAAAGACCAAATTTCTGTGTCTCTGAATCCCAGAAATATGGGGGAAAAAATGTTGCTTTGACAAGCAGCCATTCAGATTACAAATAGGTTAAAATATTACAGACTAAGACATTTCTTGTAGCATTTCTTCGCTTGTTTCCCGCAGATGAGATGTTTTTGTTTCCGGCGTGGAAACAATAGGTTTTGCGAACCACTTTCTCGTTACCTTCGCGCCAAGGTGTGCTCACCTACTCCTGGCATGCAGGTGAGCCCAACCTGAGAATTGTACTTTGGTTCGCTGAGCTGCAATAATATTGCTGCTGGTAATGTGTTAATGATATTCTACCTTACTAATTCAAGCAGGTAACGGCGAAGCTTCCTCTGTAGAAAAAGCAAGATTTCGCTGCTTTCGGGTTGATTTTCCATATAGTTTAGAAAGAGCTCTGAAAAGTCTGCTCGATTTTCTAAACATGCTAGAAAATTCATTACTTGAATAAAATAAACATGTAACAACTTAATACAGTTCACGCGAACGTTTCAAAGCCAGGAAATCACTTTACAGTGGAATTTGAACGCATGCATTTTCCTTTCTTCTGTTTTATTTTTTTTTGTTCACGATGTCGGCTCGCGTACGCATTAATCAATATCACACACCCTTCCTTCCAGAAGAAATTTTAAATTTTTTTCGTTCATTTCTGTTTCGTGCTATAGCAATCCGCCACGAAGGAGACAGCTGGTGCTTGATCCTACACGTCTGGCTTCCCCGTACAGAGAAAATCGGAAAGTCTAAGGGTATACCCCTCGGCTTCGTGGAGAGCAGTAATTTACCCACGGTAAATAAGAAATGGAACCACCTGTCTCTCTTAATGGCAAGAGCGTGCTTTGAAAGTTCACCTGTAGAATGTCTTTATAAATTAGTGCGTTTTTCAAGCTGCTTAAAGATATCCCATACATAGTCATTGTGCTTCCTGCTGTAAAAAGCCTACGGGCAACCAGCACTGAAACTTGGCGAGCCAACAACAGCGCCGTAACACACAGCCTAGCGAGCGGTGCAGTTTTCAGGCGCACATGCACACACATCAATTTCAGCGCTCATATTGAGGTACGTGATTGATTGATTGATTGATTGATTGATTGATTGATTGATTGATTGATTGATTGATTGATTGATTGATTGATTGATTGATTGATTGATTGATTGATTGATTGATTGATTGTCTTTTTATTGATCTTAGCATTCCTAAATTAGACACAACTTTCCGGGCCAGTGGCCAAAGGCTAATGATAGGTCCGACAAGAAGTAATAATATCAAGGTGTAAAAACAGGAACATGAGTGAAACTCAACAAAATAATTGGTGTGCTTTTCGCTGCACCAAACTGAAACTAAACTGAACTGCAACAGCAAAATAAATGAGAGGTATGGCAGAAATGTGCATTTCTTCTTTTTTTTTTTTACGAACAAGGCATACACAAAGGTCAGTGTCGCAGTGAAGTTTCTTGCACGAGTGAAAAGAAAACACCGAATATTGTGTCGTGCAGTGTACAAGGAAACGAACTAAGCAAGTCTACAAAAAAGGCGTCTCTATTTAACATGGTACAAGAAATCAGAACATCACTTTGCTTTATATACAAATTCACATCTTGGACGTTGCAGTGAAGGGAAACAGAATATGTAAGTTTGTAACCTGAAATGTCTGAATGATGAAAAGAAATTCATGTAAAGGAAAGTAACGGCACATAATGTTCTTTAAGTTCCTTGGAAAAGTTTTGAGAAGGTTATATTTTTGGTGGTGTACTTTTCCACATCTTACACCAGAAAATCCTAATACCCTTTGACCATAAATATTGCTACTATAGGAGGCAGATTAAAGTTGCTTAATGTGACATTTCTAGTGGGGCGGGCTGGTGGGTGAAAGAGAGCAGCCGGAAAGGGATGGCTAAACATTGCGATGTTGTATACAGTCTCTGCAATCTGTAAGTGGCGCAGCTGATCAAGCCGTAAAATTCTGAACAATGAAAAAGAAAGGCTTGCTTCAAGCGGTGTAAGTAGAATGTGTCATTATTTTAACTGCACGTTTTTTTTTGTAATATTCTTATGAGATCAATATGCGTTCTATAACTGCATCCCCAAGTTTCAGTACAGTATAATAAGTGACTATGAATTAAGACAAATGCACAATGCGCAATATATTGATTTCAATATAGTTTTGTGTTTGTACCAAGGCATATATCATCCAGATGCTATCTTAGAGCAAACAGCACTGATGTGTTAGTGCCAGCGCATATTCTTATCCAAAACTACTCCAAGGAATTAGTTTGTTCCAGAACTCAGTGTCCGGATTATGACCTGACTGGGAACCGGCGAGCTAGAAAGTATGAGCGCGTGCGCTTCTCCAGTGCCCATAGGTATGGCCACAGCTTGGCTATACATAGAGTTTCCCACAATAATTACTAGACGGGGACTCTGGCGCTGCGATTGTTCAGGCGCCATGGGAATGGTGGGTACTACGTGGATTTGTCTGAGCTTCGTGCTTGTAGCTTCAGACTTTCTTGCGACTTCGTTTATTACACTTCATCTGCCTCCATTGCCCTAAATTTCAGAACAATCAGTACCTTTTTATGTGCAGAAGACTCTGCGAACACAGACCATACCGACTAATTGCAGTGGTTCAGCCTGTCGAGGTGGTCAAATCGAACCGCACCAAGCGTCTCAACGCGCTGGCCTGCCCGCAAGAAATTCATTAAGGGCGTTCTACGGCTCGTCTCGGTTCATGCGTCGGTGTCGTAATATCGGGCTTCTGTGCTAGAGGTACAGAGTTTGAATCCTGCCGTTGGACAATTATAATAATGTTTCATTAATTATTTATTGCGCAGCACTTTGTTGAAAATTACGAGTTTACAAAGTGACGACGCCGTTCGAAGCCAGAAGGACGAAGTTTAGGCAAATCCATGCGCTTCCCATAATTACCAGGCTGGCGCAACCACACCCATTGCATCTCCTGTACGCGCTAGCGCCAGAGTTCCTCTAGGAATTATTCTATGAAACTCTATGCTCGGCTGGACGCACGGAGCTAAAGTGAACACTGATACAGGCGCGCGTCTGTTGTCATCCAAAATGTCGCACCCTTTTCGTGGCTTCCCTATCGGGTGGTGTGAGCATGTTTCAATGAAACTGCAAATCAACAAGTCGAACACACAAACTGCAGCAGCGCTTCCTGGCCAGCGCTGGTCCCCCTTACACTCAAAAGAGAGAGAGAAGAAAGGGGAAAGGCAGGGAGGTTAACCGGATGGGAAGATCCGGTTTGCTACCCTACGCTGGGGAGAGAGGAGAGGGGGAAGTAAAGGTATAACAAAGTAGAGATAAAGAAAGAAAGGAGCATAGACATACAATCAAAGTCGGTCACTGCCCCCGCATGCCGCCACCGCACAGCACAGTAGCACTTTCAGCACTATAAACATTTGTCCAGGCTACAGCCGCTTGTCCAATTATTTTGCCCTTAAAAACTGCAACAGTGCCCTCGTCGCCCTTACACTCAACGTATTAAAATAAATATACAGGGTGTTTCACGTAACTTGAGCCAAACTATTTTAAATATGTAAATACCATGCAGTTAGGCCAAACCAAGTTAGTCTTGTTTGCCGTCGTTTGGAGAAAGATTACTTTTTTTCATTTCGCCTAATTACATAATTAATCTAAACTAATTCATTAATCAATTTCTCGAGCATTATGATTAGATGAAAACTGTCAATGAGAAAATTGTAGAGCAACATGAAAAACTCCAGTTACATCTCTTTGTTGCTCAATACGAGCTACATAAAAGCGGTTTTCTGGGCGTCAAGGAAATCCTCGAATACACGCAAAACTGGCGCGCGAATGGCCGCTCGAGGCGCTTTGCGTTTATTCGCGGCCTTCTGTCACGCTCGCAAAAACTTCACTTTTATGAAGCCCGTATTGAGCAACAGAAAGCTTTAACGGGAGTCTTTCATGCTGTTCTACAGTTTTCTCATTGGCAGTTTCTATCTAATGACAACAGTTGAGAAGTTTACTAGTTAATCAAGGCTAATTGTCTGATTAGGCGGAATGTAGAAAATAATCTGAGTATCTCGAAGCGACAGCAAACGACATTACCTTGGATCTGTCCAGCTACGTATCGTCTGCATATGTTTAAAATATGGCTCAGGTTAAGTTAAATACCCTCTACATACATACACGGTTTCTTTACCCGCCGTGATTTCTCAGTGGCTATGGTGTTGAGCTGCTGAGCACAAGGGCGCGAGATCGAATCCCAGCCGCGGTGGCCGCATTTCGATGGGGGCGAAATGCGAAAACACCCGTGTACTTAGATTTAGGTGCACGTTAAAGAACCCCATTGTGGTCGAAATTTCCGGAGTCCTCCACTACGGCCCGCCTCATAATCAGAAAGTGGTTTTGGATCGTAAAACTTCATGATTTATTCTACGGTTTCTGGCGTCAGAATACCAAAGGCTCCTCTGAAATGTAGGAGCGCGCACGTTTTTTAAAGCTAGAATTTTAGCACGATCTTCCTCTTTTTTTTTTTGCCGCTAGTCTCTTGATAATATGGCGTTTATATACACTTATACATTAAAGCCATTATTATTAATACTACCGAGAATAACACTCGAAAAATAGTGATGATGACGTGTAGGTTTTTTCTGGCGCAAGGACAAGATGCAGAGTGCCTCAGCGAACACTTTCAAAAATTTGCAAAGGTTCTCTGTGGTAGATAGCACAATTCTAGTTTATTGAGCTGGTGTACTTGAAGAGCTGCGCATTACCTGCACAAAAAAATTGATAATGCATAATCGACGAATTAACAAAATTGCAATAATTAAGTTTTTATCTAGTTACCTTATGGCCCTTATTGAAATTTAGAAATTCTAGCCGTGGAGTTATTAAACGAATCCACTTGGAACAAATTCTCAGGATGACACTAGTTTCGAGATATTAATCACCGAACTCTGCGGAGAAATGCATTGGTGTTCCAGTTACTCTGTTAACAAAACGTCGTTTTATGCATTGCAGCACGAAAGTAACCGGGACACCAATGCATTTCTGCGCGAAGTTCGGGATTTAATATCTCGAAACTGTGTCATCCTGAGAATTCGTTCCAGGTGGATCCACTTTGTGAACTCCACGGGAGAATTTGTAAATTGCAATATGGGTCATAAGGTAATTAGTTGAAACCCTAATTAGTGAATTTTGTCAATTAGTCGACTGCGGATTTTAATTTCTTGCAAGTAATGTCCACTTCTTTGTATAAAGCAGCTCATGAACTGGAATTGTCCTATCTACCACAGGCAACCTTTAAATCTTTTTCAAAGTGTTCACTGTGTAATAAGATGATTTATTACGAGGCACTAGGCACAGTCTAGTAGCACTAGCAGTAGATGAACGCTGATCATGCGCACAGCCGACACAAGAGCGCCTTCTTCGTCTTTCTCTTCACCACAATGGCCCCCGGGAGAGAAGAGGAGCCATCCTGGCGACTTACGGCGTAGGTAGGATGAGGGGGTCATAGTACGGCTTAAGTCGGTTGACATGAACCGTGTCACGCCCGCGATGCCTATGGTCGGGTGAAGGTGTCACAGGTTCTACAACATAGGTGACAGCGGAGGGACGGTCTATGACGCGGTAGGGGCCATCATAGCGTGCAAGGAGTTTGGTCGAAAGGCCAGGGCTGTGAGGCGGGACCCACAACCAAACAAGAGAACCAGTCGGGAAAACTGGTGTAAGCGCGTCACTGTCACGCCGCAGCTTTTGACGACCTTGAGCAGCGGTCGTAAGGGTTCGCGCGAGCTGCCTACAGTCCTCGGCGTATTTGGCGGCTTCAGACACAGGCGTGCATTCGGAAGCATCGGGTCGGTATGGGAGCATTGTGTCCAAAGTACACGAGGGCTCTCGTCCATACAGCAGAAAAGAAGGCGAAAAGCCAGTGGTAGCTTGTGTGGCCGTATTATAGGCATACGTGACGAACGGCAAAACAGTGTCCCAGTTACTGTGATCCGAGGCGACGTACATAGTCAACATGTCACCGAGTGTGCGGTTGAACCTCTCTGTCAAGCCATTCGTTTGCGGGTGGTAGGCTGTAGACTTGCGGTGAACGATGCTGCATGCAGCGAGAAGGGCTTGGATGACTTCGGACAAGAAGACACGTCCCCTGTCGCTGAGCAGTTCGCTTGGTGCGCCATGTCGAAGAACGAAGTTCCGCAAGATGAAGAACGCAACTTCGCGCGCAGAGGCTGCCGGGAGTGCGGCAGTCTCGGCGTAGCGCGTCAAGTGGTCGACACCTACAATTATCCATCGGTTACCCGCGGAACTGCAGGGAAGTGGCCCGTATAGGTCTATGCCGACGCGATCGAAGGGCCGAGCCGGGCAGGGTAGCGGCTGTAGCTCACCAGGAGGGCGAGGTGGAATTTTACGCCGTTGGCACGCCGTGCAAGCGCGTACGTACTGGCGCACGAAGTGATACATGCCGTGCCAGTAGAAACGCTGCCTTAGCCGAGTATACGTTTTCAGAACACCGGCGTGACCATTATGAGGAGCAGCATGGAAATAAGCGCATATGTCAGAACGCATGTGTCGTGGTATCACCAGGAGCCATTTGCGACCATCAGGCAAATAATTTCTGCGGTAAAGAACGTTGTCGCGGACAGTAAAGTGAGCGGCTTGGCGACGAAGTGTTCGAGAAGAGGATGTGGCGGATGGGTCGTGGAGGAAATTCAGCATAGTTGAAAGCAGGGGATCCTTACGCTGCTCGTCCGGCATATCAGCGACGTTGAAGGCTGACATGGATGCGAAGAGCGGAGACACTGAAGCCACATCACAAGGTAGCGGCGATCGGGAAAGCGCATCGGCGTCAGAGTGCTTTCTGCCCGATCGGTAGACAACGCGGATATCATATTCTTGTAAGCGGAGTGCCCATCGCCCTAGGCGACCTGACGGATCCTTCAACGAGGACAGCCAGCAAAGTGAATGGTGGTCGGTGACAATGTCAAAAGGGCGACCATATAGGTATGGACGAAATTTGACGAGCGCCCAAATAATGGCCAAGCACTCCTTTTCGGTTACTGAGTAGTTGGCTTCTGCCTTCTTTAAAGTTCGGCTCGCATACGCGACGACGTACTCGTCATAGCCGTCTTTCCGTTGTGCGAGGACTGCACCAAGTCCGATACCGCTGGCGTCCGTATGGACCTCTGTAGGCGCTGTAGGATCGTAGTGTCGAAGAATCGGTGGCGAAGTAAGTAGGCGACGTAGTTGCTGGAAGGCTTCGTCACAGGAAGTTGACCACGCGGAGATGCCGTTGGTAGCGGTAAGCAAATTGGTCAGTGGTGCGATGATAGTCGCGAAATTGCGCACAAAACGCCGAAAGTAAGAGCAGAGCCCTATAAAGCTGCGGAGCGCCTTAAGAGTAGTGGGCGTCGGAAACTCTGCGACCGCGCGAAGCTTGGCTGGGTCAGGAAGCACGCCGTCCTTCGATACAACGTGACCCAATATTGTTAACTTGCGAGCAGCAAAACGGCACTTTTTGATGTTAAGTTGGAGGCCAGCAGAGGTGAGGCAGGTCAGTATCTCACGCAAGCGAACGAGGTGCGTCGGGAAATCTGGCGAAAACACCACGATATCATCAAGGTAGCACAGACATGTTTTCCACTTGTAGTTGCGAAGGATGGTGTCCATCATACGCTCGAAAGTAGCGGGCGCGTTGCATAGCCCGAATGGCATTACGGTAAATTCGTACAAGCCATCGGGCGTGATGAAAGCTGTCTTCTCACAGTCATCATCTGCCATCGGTACTTGCCAATAGCCGGAGCGAAGATCCAAAGAAGAGAAGTACTCTGCGCCTTGCAAGGAGTCGAGGGCGTCATCTATCCGAGGCAGCGGGTAGACATCTTTACGAGTGATCTTATTGAGTCGACGGTAATCCACACAGAAGCGTATTGACCCGTCCTTCTTGCGTACTAATACTACAGGAGACGCCCAAGGACTGTGGGAAGGGCGAATGACGCCACGGTGCAGCATGTCGTCGACCTGCTCGTTAATGATCTTCCGCTCGGCTGCCGACACGCGGTATGGTCGCTGGCGTAACGGAGGATGGGAACCAGTGTGTACGCTGTGAGTGACGGTTGCCGCACGCCCCAGAGATGGTTGGTCACAGTCAAACGACGAGCGAAAATTCTGAAGAAGCGCGAAGACTTGCTGGCGATATGGAGGCGGCAGATCGGCGTCTACGACAGATTCAAGAACGTTTGACGACGACGACGACAATGATGATGATGATGTGCACGGCACAGGAGAAGTGAGGGCGTCGAGTTCATAACAGGCAGTGTCGTCGGAAACATCGAGAATGTGAAGCGGGTCAAGGGGCTGAACACGACCGAGTGATTCGCCGCGCAGTAACGACACATGGTAGTGAAACGGGTTACACACAAGCATTGAGGATAATCCAGACACAGTGGTGAGGACGGCAAATGGGAGAGGTAGGGCCTTGCGACGTAGAAAAATTGGCGACGGTGTAAAAAGTACTGTAGCGTCTGGCGCGGTAGAGCAAGAGACGGGCACAAGCACACACATGTCGGGTGGTATGTCCGTATCGGACACAATAGTGAGCTTGGAGGCTTTTTGTTCAGAAGGGTCAGGCAGCGGGGCATCGGCAAGCGGGAAAAGCGCTACTTCGGCCCGGGCGCAGTCGATGATGGCACGATGGTGAGACAAGAAGTCCCAGCCGAGTATAATGTCATGTGAACATGATGACAACACGAGAAATTCAACAACGTAGACAATGCCTTCGATGACCACCCTTGCAGTACATTGAGCGACCGGGGCTATATGCTGCGCAGTCGCGGTGCGTAGAAGCATACCAGACAACGGCGTAGTGACCTTATGGAGGCTGCGACAAAGCTTTTCGTCGATAACAGAAACTGCAGCCCCAGTATCAATAAGCGCAATTGCGGCGGTTCCTTCGACCAAAACGTCCAATAAATTGCGTGGCGACTGTGCAGGCCTTGTAGAAGTCGCGAAGCTTGCAGTTCGTGCCTGCGGAACTGCAGCAGCTAGTTTCCCTCGCTAGGTGACTGGCGGCGACGTAAGGGGGAAAGTGAGCGACGACGTGGCGATGGCGAACGATGGGTGCCGACAGGGCGTCGAGGAGGCGGCGAAAACTCGTGGTCGGGAAGCATCGCATGCCCGGCGGTATCGTGGGAATAGGCATATCCAGGTGGTGCGACAGGAGCGTTAGCAGCTGGCATACGACGATGGCAGAAGCGCGCAACGTGGCCGGCGACACCGCAAGCGAAGCATATGGGTCGGTTGTCGCGTGTGCGCCAAGAGGTCTGAACTGGGCGTCGAGATGGAACGGGAGGCGACGCGGGAGGAGGTGCAGCAGGAAGTCGCATTGGCGCCGGAAACGAGAACGTCGGCGGCGCAGGTCGCGCGGCGACTTCGGCATAAGTCACAGGTGCAGCCACGGGAGGGTAGGGTTGGGCGAAAGGTAAAGACCCAGCAAGTTCCTCGCGAATGGCCCGCCTAATGGGAGCAGCCAGAGATGTGTCAGGCAGGGGAGGTCCATCGTGGAGAGGCAGCATAGACAATTGGCGCGCCACCTCCTCCCGAATGAAATCCTTTATCTCAACAGAGAGCGATGCTGCTGGCGTGGTGTTTGAGCGAAGCGTGAGGCCCGAGAAAGAGTCGCCAGGAGCGAGAGCGCTGCGCGCAAGGACCCTTTGTCGACGCAGCTCATCGAAGCTCTGGCAAAGAGTGACGACAGCTGCGACAGAAGTAGGGTTCCGCGCCAGGAGCATTTGAAATGCGTCGTCCTCGATGCCCTTGAGGATGTGCTTCACCTTGTCTTCTTCAGTCATGGTGGAATCGACGCGGGCGCAAATATCAACGACATCCTCTATGTAACTAGTATAAGTCTCGCCGGGCTGTTGAGCGCGCTGGCGGAGGCGTGGTTCAGCACGGAGTTTTCGCAAGGCTGGGCGACCGAAGACTTCCGCGAATGCAGTTTTGAAAGCGGACCAGGTTTGCAGCTCCCGTTCGTGATTGTGGAACCAGAGGTTCGCAACGTCAGCAAGATAGAAGATGACGCTACGGAGCTTCGTCGG